>NC_091452.1:10116313-10269637 GCF_964237555.1 Oryctolagus cuniculus
AGCCTCCATCTGATCTCCCCACGTCCCAGCCCTGCCCTCAGTCCACTCTGCGTACCCAGCCCCACTGAGGTTCTTGAAACTCCACCGCTGCCCTGCCCTGCCCTGCCCCTGCCCTGCCCCTGCCCCTGCCCCTGAGGTCTGCACACCCGCACACCAGCCTCGTGTGCAGCTTCTCCATCGCCTCCCCGATTCCAGCCTCGTCCCACCCTCGCTGAGGATGCCTTCCGGCTCCCTGGCGCCCTCCACCGGCTGGGACCCATTCCTGCCTCCAGCAGCCTCTCCTTTATTTGTTAGCTGCAGTCAATTGAGTGCCTGGAGCACTGTGAGGTGAAGGATTTTGAAGAACAGATATTTGTCTGAGAAAAGTGTCCTAATCAATTAGTGATGTCTGCCATGAAATGGTAGGGGAAATGATTGATTAGCAATGCCTGGCCTGGACGCAGAAAGGAGATGAGTGTACAGTGTGCATCCGGCTATTGAGGACCTGTCCGCTCAGTTACTAGCCAGGGAGCATGCCTGGGTCTGCTGGGGGCCTGCAGTGTGGACCCTCGTGGGACCCCTGCTGGGAGGCTTTCAGCTGGCACTGCCTCTCTATGCCTTTCATGCTACGCTCCTCCAGTGTACACGTCTTGATCCCAGGCCCAGTTTGACTGCTGGGATTTTTCCTGGGTGCCTGGCTTCTCTCCCAACCAACTGGAAGGTACCAATAGGACTCTGCATCCCTGGATCCTAAACCTGGGCCAGTGCCCAGCCCAGCAGTGCTCAGCTGTCTCTCTCTGCCCTGCCAGGCGGGTCCACCAGCACTCCTGACCTCAAACCCAACCGCAGTGCCCACGCTGCCCGAGGCTCAGCCTGGACACCAAAAGCAGTCCAGGAACATTGAACAAAGGAGAGTTGCCCTAAAGCACTGGACAGGCTGGTGGAGCAGCAGGCAGAGCCACCACGGGTCACCGGTCTCAAGGCCAGACCTCTGTGGCCAGCGGAGGCTGGGCAGGGCCGAGCCTACTCTTTCTTTAGCAGTTTCTCCTGAGAACCAGCCAGGGTCTGGGAGGGTCCCATCTCCCATGTGACCTCACTGGGACCCAGACCCCCCCAACACGGGGGCCTTTGGGAATCTCGTTTTCCCATTCAAACCCCCACCCAAACCAGCGCAGACGCTCCGGGCACCAGGGGCACTCTGGGCACACCTGGACATCAGGCCTCAGCTTCCCCTCACTGGCTCAGGGCCCCAAGTGACCCCTCCCTCGCCGCCACACAGGCTCTGGGCCTCCCCTTCCGAGAGGTGAGGTTGGGATGCTGGGTGTGTGGTGTGAGGAGGGGCTGTCGCCTGGGCCGGCAGAGAGCAGGACTTGCTGATCTGAGCAGGGAGGGGCACATTTCATCCCAGTTCCTTGGTCGCTGACAGAAGCTGCCCTGGTGTTGGCCCAGTGGCCCCACTGTGGCTCCTGGGGACTTCCTGGTGCAGCCTCACCCTTGGATGGAAGGACTTGACCTCATAAAGATGTTGATTCTCCCTCTGCTGAGTTATGTGTTTAAAGATTGCCCTAGGGGCCCGTAAAACCGCTGCCAGCAGTGCCGGCATCCCACATGGGCGCTCGTTCGAGTCCCGGCTGCTCCACTTCCGATCCAGTTCTGCTATGGCATGGGAAAGCAGTAGGAGATGGCCCTAGTCTTGGGTCCCTGCACCCACGTGGGAGACCCGGAGGAAGCTTCTGGCTTCAGATCGGCACAGCTCTGACCGTTGCGGCCAGTTGGGGAGTGAATCCGCGATTGAAGACCTGCCCCCACCCCGCCTCTCCTCTCTCTGTGTAACGCTCACTTTCAAGTAAATACATATTTTTTAAAAGTGATTGCCCTGACTTGTATGCCCAGCTGGAAGCTGCTCCCTGGCTTTTGCTGAAACGTGCTGGCACTGTGCCTCGTGGCCCGGGCCACCAGCGGTCCCTAGACCCTCTCCAGCCCTGTGAGTGTAGTTAGTTATTTTGATAATTCCCTTTGGCCATTATTTGTTTATATTTCACAAACCTCACCTGTGCGCCCTACCTTCGTCGTCGTCTTTTTTTTTTTTTTTTTTTTTAGAATGGCCTGGTCACGGCTACCCTAGTTTCTAGCCCAGCCACATTGTTGGCAATTTAATTTATTTACTTATTTTTTTAAGAAAGGAAAAAAGGCCGGCGCCGCAGCTCACTAGGCTAATCCTCCGCCTTGCGGTGCCGGCACACCAGGTTCTAGTCCCGGTCGGGGCGCCGGATTCTGTCCCGGTTGCCCCTCTTCCAGGCCAGCCCTCTGCTGTGGCCAGGGAGTGCAGTGGAGGATGGCCCAGGTGCTTGGGCCCTGCACCCCATGGGAGACCAGGAAAAGTACCTGGCTCCTGCCATCGGATCAGCGCGGTGCGCTGGCCACAGCGCACCAGCCGTGGCAGCCATTGGAGGGTGAACCAACGGCAAAGGAAGACCTTTCTCTCTGTCTCTCTCTCTCACTGTCCACTCTGCCTGTCAAAAAATAAAAAATAAAAAAAAGAAAAAAAAAGAAAAAAAAGGAAAAAAAATCAACAAAACTTGAAACTTCTTTTGCTGTTCCTATTGGGGGGGGGGGTCTGGACAGGGTGGGACAGGGATGGGGTCTCCTCGACACTTGGCCTTTTCAGTACAGCCTCCGGCTTTATCTAGGAAAGAGCCAGGGGAGTCCTTGGCTGGCCACCGCCAGCCCTCAGAGCACATCTGAATTGAGGAGCTTCCTCTACTCCCACGAGGGACACGACCGTCCTGCAGCGGTGCCTGTGCCCCCTGGAGAAATCCGTTCCTGACCCTTCCAGGGTCTCACTGTAGAACCGGATTTAGAGTATTAATTCTGAAGGCAGAATTAATGGAGCTATGCAACTGGGTTCTAAGCTTCACCGGGAAAATGGGGTAGAAATTGCATTTATGTCTGTAAGTAAGCGCCGTGTTCTGCTTCACCTGTGCCCCTCAAAGGACTGTCGCGGGCCACCTGGGGCATTCCTGGACCCCTGGGGTGACTGGCAGAGCACGATCAGGACCGGGCAGTAGGCGGGCTCCTCCCCATCATGTAATGGCTGCTCTTTTGGGAGTCTTATTCCAGGCCAGCTTACCGTGGGTCTGGGTAGCGGATGACTCCACTGGGACCGGGGTGGAGGGATACAGCTTGAGGGGCGTGGAGAACAGTCAGGTGTTCCGGCTCCAGGACACCGTGCTCAGGAATTCGGAAACTAAGCTAGCCTGGTCACTACATTTCCTCCAGCCCCCTCTGCCCCTGCCTCCCTCCCCTAGGCCCAGACTCCTGCTGCCGCCCTCCGACGGGGCCAGGAAGCTCCATCCAGGCTCCCCTCCCTCTTCTGGCACCAGAGTCCTGCAGTTTGCTGGTTGTCTTGTGTGTGCTGTTCCATGGTGTCGACTGCACTAATAAACCTTTTATTCAGCTCTAAAAAAAAATAAAAAAAAAAGATTGCCCTAAGAACACCCCCCATGTGCCTTTCTCTGGACCCAGACAAGCTGATAGCGACTCTCATGTGGAAAATCGGCACACGAGAGTGGCAAGGGAGAGCAGGGTTGAAGGGCCCAGCCAATCTATATCCTTAAAGATGTGTTTGTTTGAAAGAGTGACGGCGAGCGGGGGAGAGGTGGTCCATCCGCTGGCTCGCTTCTCGGTGCCCACCTCCCAGATGCTGAGTCTAATTGCCAGGCCAAAGCCAGGAGCCCAGAACTCCGTCCGGGCGTCCCTCGTGGGTGCTTGGGACATCGTGGGCTGTTCCCCAGGTGCGTGAGCAGGAAGTGGAATAGCCAGAACTCTCAGCAGCTCACCTGTCTCCACGCCTGTCCCCAGCCCATGGGAAAACACTGGGAAGCCTGTAGTGTCCCATCCACCTGGGGCCGGCACGTAAACAGGCTGGGGGCGGTGGGGGCAGGGGGCGGTGACAACCAGGACCCTGGGAAAAAAAGCAAGGAGGCCAGAGGCGGCCACCAGCCCTGAAGGCCACGTGCGGAGGGAGACAGAGGCCAGGCGGAGGGAGACAGAGGCCAGGCAGGTGCAGAGGAGGGCAGGGCTCCAGAGAGAGCATGGTGGTGTCGTAATTTGCAATCTTTAAATTTTTAATTTGACATTTTTATTGAGCTGTCACACCCTGACCGTCGCCCTTTGGAAGTGTGGAACTCTGGGGTTTCAGTGCGTTGCGTTCACACGGGCTCTGGTTGCCATGCTCACAGGCTGAGCCAGGTCACGTGGGAGTTCCAGAAGGTTCTCCACCCGGGAAGGAGACCGAAACCCATCCGCAGTCACTCCCCGTTCTCCGTGGGAGTCACGGGCACCACCTCTACGAGTGGCGTCCTAGGAGGTGTGGCCCTGCCACCTAACAGTGCTCTGTGGGGGAGGGGACACCGTCATCATTGAGACGACTCCGCCCTGTGAGCAGACCCCGTGGTGTCTGTCCCCTCCTCCATGGGTGAGCAGGTGACAGAGGAGGGACCCGAGGCCAGTCTCCCTGGAGGAGACACTTCCAGCCGCGTCGGAGTTCCCCAGAGAGGCAGACGCGGGAGGACACACGGGCAGATGTGCACACAGATTTGTGGGCAAGGATTGGCTCACTTGAGTAAGGGAGGCGGAGAAATCCCACCATCGGCCATCTCTCGGCTGGGAAGCAGGTGCCATGGCTGCAGCACGAGGTCGAAGGTCAGGGAACAAACGGACGGAGGGACGGAGCCCCAGTCCTGCTCTGAAGGCGGTCGGAGCAGGGCTGCAGTGTCCAGGGGCAGGAGGCGGCGGTGGGCCAGCGCCCACCAGATGCCTGGAGGGTCTGAGTGGGTCACAGACAGGACCCCAGCGCCAGCACACAGCACAAGCCGGCCCTTCCTCCCCTGTGCTCCTCAGGCCCTCCCTGATGGTCGGGGTGATGCCCCGCCCACCTGGGGGAGGGCCGTCTTCATTCGGTCAGGATGGGACAGGGTGGAGACCCAGGGGAGAGCGGACGTGCGGCTGGGGGCAGCTGCTGGTGGGTGCCCCACTTCCTCCGAGGGAGGCCAGTACTTTTCTATGAATACCTTCAACTGCTTGGATGAAGCCCACCACGTTGGGAGGATATGGTGCTTCACTCCATGGAATTAAATGTTCTTCTCTTCTTTAAAAAAAAATAACTTCACAAAAAGGTCTAGAACAAATATAGCCAAAAACCCAGCCAAGTGGAATTAACCGCCCAGCAGAGAAGAGCCCGCCCCCGGCCACCCCTTGGGGACGTCTGCCTTCTGTGTGAATTCGAGCAGCACTGGCTGGGTGGGGAGGGGCCGCGAGGCCCTGCAGGTGCGTCTGGTAACGGGGCAGCTGTGTTTTCCCAGGAGCAGAACTGAAACCTGGGGCTGGGTTGGGCCCCGCCTTGCCGGCTCCGGTCTCTGGGCGTCTGTCTCCTCTCTGCCGCAGCCCCAGGGTCTGAGTACCCCGGAACAGATCCTCTATAACTTTTACCCGGTTAGCACCGTGTAGAAGCATCCCGGGCAGTGCCCCCCGACCCACCCCCACCCCCCCACACTGGGCAGGTGACGTCTAACCTTCATAGCAGCCCTGAGCACTCCCTCCCATTCTGCAGACAGGGAAAGTGAGGCGCTCAGAGCAGGCGGTGGGCACAAGGCCACACGCGTCCCGCACACGTGAAGCCCAGCCGCCAGGCGCCGGGCTCCAGGGTTCCGCGGAGCTGCTGTCGGCCTGGTGACCCCAGGCGCGGGGCTCAGTCAGAGGGCGCCCAGCTTCAGTTTCAGTTTCCCGGCTCTGGACCCAGGGTTTGGTAACCACAGCTGCGGGGGCGGGACAGAAGCTTCCAGATCTGGCTTTCTGTTTCCCAGTTCTGGGCAGGAACCAGAGAGAGGGACTCCTCCGGCTTCCCTCAGCCCATTCGCTACCAGCTCAGCAGCCAGCCAGCAGCCATGGGGAACTGGGAGTCCCAGGTGTCCTCCGTCCCCGCTCAGCAGCTGGGAGACTTTGTCCAGAACTCCCTGAGGCCCTACGAAGAGTGCCAGCAGCAGATAAGCCACCTGGTGGACGTCATCTGCTCCACACTGAAGGAGCCCCAGGAGTTTCCGATCGTGCGGGGCGTGGTCAGAGTAAGTCCAGAGCTGGGGTCGGGGAGCCCGGGGAGGAGGGGGGAGCGGGCGCTCAGGTGCCGAGATGACCGGAGGTGGTACCGAGGCACCGGCTCTGCGCCTGACTGAAACGGGCTGTGTCTCAATCTATACAATGGGCATGGCCATCACACCCACTTCAGAGGGCCGTAAGCTGGTCAGGCCTCAGGTCTAGCACATGGCTGATGCCCGAGACACGAGCAGTGACCCCTCTCCTTGCGTATCTCCAGCCTCCCATATTATAGAGGGGGTAAACTGAGGAAGCAGACCTTGGGAAACCCACTCGAGTTTGCTCCGGGGCTTTTCAACAGCAAAGGGGGGCTGGCTCTCACAGCTGGAAATGCTAGGTGCTGGGGGCCCTGCTGTGGTGCAGCAGGGAAAGCTGTGGCCTGTGGCGCCGGCATCCCATACGGCCACTGGTTCGAATCCCGGCTGCTCCTCCTCTGATCCAGCTCTCTGCTATGGCCTGGGAAAGCAGTGGAAGATCCAGCTGTTGAGGCCATTTGGGGAGTGAACCAGTGGATGGATGATCTCTCTCTATCTCTATCTCTCTCTCTATCTCTCTAACTCTGCCTTTCAAATAAATAATTTTATAAAAAAGGGGAAAAAAATAATGCTGGTTGCTAGGAACACAAATCCCAGCACAGGGGCAGAGGGTCTGGAGGAAGGGGCGTTGGCAGGCGCCAGGACCCCAGGGTGAGGCTCCGGATCCCCAGCACCACCCTCAACCCTGTACAGTGCGGATGCTTCCTGGCCTCTGCCCTTGCACACGCCCATTAGCCTTCACAGAAAGATCTAGAAGCAATTTAACAAAATCTGGGTTCTTCAGCTCAGCCAAGTCAATGTAAAATTAACCAGCTCATAAACCTCCGTCAGCCGGGTTCTAGTCCCGGTCGGGGTGCCAGATTCTGTCCTGGTTGCTCCTCTTCCAGGCCAGCTCTCTGCTGTGGCCAGGGAGTGCAGTGGAGGATGGACCAAGTCCTTGGGCCCTGTACCCGCATGGGAGACCAGGAGAAGCACCTGGCTCCTGGCTTTGGATCGGTGCAGCGCCCTGGCCGCAAAGCGCCGGCCATAGTGGCCACTTGGGGGGTAAACCAATGGAAGGAAGACCTTTCTCTCTGTCTCTGTCTCTCTCTGTCTTACTCTGCCTGTCAAAAAAAAAAAAAAAAAGGTCACCAGCTCATCAGAGAAGGGGCCTGTCCCTGCCCACAGCCTGGTGTCCCCTGTCCCAGCCCAGGGAAGGAGTGTGGGGTGGGGGCGGACCCGGCTGGTAGCAGAGCTGGGATTGAAGCCCACGAATCCACTTCAGGGCTCGCATGCTTGGCCTGCAGCCAACACTGCCTCTCCTGGTTCATTTTCCCTCATTGAAAAATGAAGAAAAAAAGAAGAAAGAGGGCCATTTGCCTCTGTGGGATGCCCACGTCCTATGTCAGAGTCCCTGGGTTCAAGTCCCTGCTCCGCTCTCTCTTCCAGCTCCCGCTCCTGCGCCCCCTGGAGGCAGCAGGTGGTGGCTCAAGCCCTTGGGCCCCTGCCATGCACGTGGGAGACCTGGATGGGGCTCCTAGCTCCTGGCTTCAGCCTGGCCCAGTCCCCATTGTTGCAGGCATTTGGGGAGTGAAGCAGTGTTGGAAGTGCCCTCTCTCTCTCCTCTCTTTCTCTCTCTCTCCCCCCTCCCCGTAGCTCTGCCATTCAAATAAATCCATATATCTTTAAGGAAAAAAAAAAAGGGTACTGGCTGGTGCTGTGGCCCGGTGAGTTAAGCCACCACTTGGAACACCAGCATCCTGTACCGGAGTGCCGGGAATTGAGCCCCAGCATCTCCACTTCCAATCCAGCTTCCTGCTAGTGCCTTCTGGGAGGAGACTCGAGAGGCAGCAGGTGATGGCCCAATGCTTGCCACCTGCATGGCAGACCCGGGTGGAGCTCCAGGCTCCTGGCTCAGCCCGGGCCAGCCCCGGCTGTTACAGGCATTTGGAGAGTGAACGAGGGGATAAAAGATTCTCTCTCTCTCTCTCTCTCTCTCTCTGTGTGTGTGTGTGTGTGTATGTGTCCCTCTGACTTTCAAGTGGATGAAAACAAAGAAGCATTAAATAAATGACTGAAAAGAAGCTCAGTGTGCTGCCTACCGAATTCATTTGCCATTTTTTAAAAGAGTTATTTATTTTAAAGGAAGAGTTAGAGACACAGAGAGAGGTATCTTCCATCTGCTGATTCACTCCTCAAATGACTACAACCACTGGGGCTGGGCCAGGCCAAAGCCAGGAGCTTCATCTGGGTCTCCCACACAGATGGCAGGGGCCCAAGCACTTGGGCCATCTTCTGCTTTCCCAGGTGCATAAGCAGAGAGCTGGATCGGAAGTGGAACAGCTGGGACTTGAACTGGCGCCCATACAGGATGCCATCACCGCAGGCAGCAGCTTAACCTGCTGTGCCACAGAACTGGCCTTGGTTTTTTTTGTTTGTTTGTTTGTTTACTCTATAGAACAATATGGTAAACTACCCTCCCAGCTGGCCTGGGCCTGAGGTTTTTCCTGGAATGTGGGACTTCCAGTGCTAAAACTGGGACTCCCGGGTAATCAGTCAGGAGGAGTTGTGGCCGCTGGAACACGCATCTCCTCGTGTGGGCGTACTTTTGACTCATTCAACTTAAGAAAGCTACATGCTTGCATGTGGCTATCGGTCATTTTCACCACTGTATAATATCCCACCGTGTGAGTACTCCTCACCTAGCCGTTCGCTTGCTCGCGGCTCTTTGAGGGGCCTCCAGCTGAGCGCTGCCCTGAGCACCCCCGCTGCACGTGACGGCAACACTGTTGACTTTCCCGCTGGACTTCCCGGGGCCTGGAGGAGCCCGGAGTCCCACGGCTGCCTCTCTCTTGCCGGCAGGGCGGCTCGTATGGCCGGAAGACGGTGCTGAGAGGCCGCTCCGACGGGACCCTCGTCCTCTTCCTTGACCACTTTCAACAATTCCGGGATCAGAAGGAGAGCCACCAGGACATGCTCAGGATCCTCGGGCACCGGCTGATGATGCGCCTGGTGGCACAGGGGTACACTGACAAGTGGGAGGTCCTCACCACCCAGGACGGGCTCGTCATCAAGGTGTCCACCAGGTGGCAGAGCGTCGTCTTTGAGGTGCTGCCCGCTTTCAACGCGCTGGGTGAGCCCTGCTCGGGTGCTGGGGGCTGGGCAGAAAAATCCCCCAGAAGGGGGCGCCAGTGAGCCGGGCGGGCCCTCGAGGCTGGGGTGGGAAGGCATCCTCCCCACTCTGGAACTTCTGGGCCACCTGCTGAGGCTTTGGGGGACTCTGGGATTGGGCGTGGAGTCTCTGGGTCTGTACCAGCCAGGAGAATCACCTGGGCGATGCAGGTCTGAGCCCGAGCCCAGGGTTCTGCCTTTGTAACCAGCCCCACGAGGACGCTGCTGCTCACGGGCCACCCGAGAGGGCCTCCACGAAGGGTCATGGTTGCTCAGGGGAAGGAAGAGGCAAGCATTTCCCATCAGCCTTCCACGGGTGCTCTGCCGGACTTTGAGGGGTGCCTCAGACCCAGTGCTATCTCCCCAAGACCCTACCCACCTCCCGCGTCCCTGTCTCTGCAAGTGTCCTCTGGGTCCCGCCGATCGCCCGAGCCGGGGCTGTATCTCCTGTGGGGTCCCTGCCGGCTCTGTAACTGCCCACTGTAGGTGATGCTGCCACGCCCCCTGACGGCCTCTCATTGCCTATGGGACACGGAGCAAAGTCCTCAGCAGGACAAGGCTTTGGCAATCTGGTGGCTGCTGCCTCCTGACCTCTCTGGCCTGACCACGCAGCACCAGCCAGCTCCCCGTGCTGCAGCCGCTCTGAGCACCACTGGGATCTCAAGCTCACCATGCTCGCTCAGCCTGGGGCTCTGGCCCCTGCTGTCTTTGTCCAGAACATTCCTTGCCTAGCCCTTTATACTTTGATAACCCCAGCTCATCATTTGCGTGCTGTGGCTCCCTGCGTTCGGGTGAGCCCACCTCCTGGGGGCTCCAATAGCCACGCGAGTGGTCTGTGTGGTGAGCTTTGTCACTGATAACAGAATGATCGGTGCCGTGTTCACCTGCCCAGCACAGCGGGCTCCATGAAGCCACACACCATGAACTCTCCTCCAGTCTCTCCTGCACTGTTCATCGTCTGCACTCATTTTTAGGTGGATGGATGATGGACAGGTGGGCGAGTGAGTGGAAGCAAAATGGATGGATGAGTGGATAGGTGGGTGGCTAACTGGACAGGTGTATCACAGATGGATGGAAGGTGGGTGGTGGGTGGGTGTGCAGGTGGATCATGGATAGGTGAACAGATGGAGGATGGATGGGCAGATGGGTGGATGGGTGGACAGAAGGATGGATGGGTGGACAGATGGGTGGATGGGTAGATGGATGGATGGATGGACAGATGGGTGGATGGGTGGACAGATGGGTGGATGGATGGATGGGCAGATGGACAGATGGGTGGATGGATGGATGGGTGGATGGATGGATGGATGGGTGGACAGATGGGTGGATGGATGGGTGGACAGATGGGTGGATGGGTGATGAATGGGCAGATGGATGGGTGGACAGATGGGTGGATGGGTGGATGGATGGGTGGGTGGGTGGACAGAGGGTGGATGGGTGGGCACTTGGATGTGCATAGATGGAAGTATGCATGGATGAGATAGCTGCAGCTTAGTCTCAGGCACGGGTCCACCTGTGAGCACTGACTTACAAGATGTCAGTTCAACCTCTTCACAAAGAGGTGGGCCAACAGGAGAGGAGGGATCTAAGCAGGACTGCACGGGCCGTTACCGACAGAACTGGAATAGGCTCCAGGGCCCTTACCTGCATCAACCCCCCCACCCTCCACCCACCCCAAAAAATCCCAGGTTTTCCAATCCCCTGTGCCTTCCCATAGCTTTGGGGGAGTTTCCGGGTTACTTGGACCTTAAGGAACAAGTAGCCCGACTGCCATCAATAAGGTGGAGACATACTTGCGACTCGTACTCAGGGAGGTAGTCTGGTTCCCAGGGGGAAAAAGCAACAGTCTGGGAGGTAGGCGGCCCTGAGTTCCTGCTACTTACCCCCTCTTCTGCCGACCGTGAGATCGGACTAGAAGAATCCAGCTTCCCTGTTAGGACGCTGAGGGTTGAGCGTGTGTGCCTGCCTCATCCAAGGGCTGCACACACGTGGATCGGAGTGCTTAATGGGAAACCCTGGGTACCAGGCCAGCGCCCCCTGTGCTGGGATTACCCTCAGACAAGGATAGTGTGACCCTGGAAGTGAGCGCTTCCTCAGATGCAGTACCCAGGAGCCACCAGCAGATGGCGGTATAGCTGCACATGCTACAGGGCGCCCTTTGCCCAGCACCAAGCAGTCAGGGCGGCCAGGACCTAGCGTCCTGCAGGGGGGCGGTAAGTTGCTTTGTCAACTAAATGTGAGTCTGACCAAGTCGGCCTAGTTCTGACTCCAAGTGCATCAGGTCTCCTGGACACCATGTCCACTTTGTGCTGGGTATCCCCCCCACCACCAACCCACCTTGGACTTAGAGCAGGAAGTGCCTGTTTACTTGGCTTCCTGGTAAGTTAACTGTGAGGATGGCAGAGGGTTGGCAGCTTACTGTACAGCAGGACTTTCACTGTGCCTGGTGAGGCGGGTGATCGACAGGAGAGTGCGGCCGGCGGCTGGCACCCACCCTGGCCATCTGTGCCGTCTGTGCCATGTCCCAGTGCCTGGGGGGCAGCAGGGGACAGCTCCAGGACCTGGGTCCCTGCCACCCACATGGGAGACCCTGATGGAGCTCCAGGCTCCCGGCTTCATCCTGGCTCATTCCCAGTTGTTGGGGGCATTTGGGGAGGGAACCAGCAGGTGGGTGCCCTCTCTCTCTCTGTCTATCTCTAACTTAGAAATACATGAAAATACACAAGTATTTTTAATTAAAAAAAAAAACCCTGCACAACCAGTATTAACCATTTTATTACCATTATGAATGAGGGAGAATGCTCTTTCCCTTAACCTCCCTTTTTGCCAACGCCCAGAGCTGAGCCCAGGACGCCGGTCGGTAAGCACTGGGGTGAAAGCGAGGAAGGGGCCGGCTTCTTTCTCCTGCCTGGTTATCCAGATCTGTTTGTAAACTCCGGGGCTTGGTCAGCAAGGCTGCAAACCCCTGGAGGAAACAGTGCCCTCCCCACCCCAAGGCCTCCACGGCCTTGTCTGCACTGGGCTGCCTCCTTCGCCCTCTGCAGGGCCCGTCCCCCAGGGGGGCTGAGAAGCAGAACCTGGCGTATGTGCTGTGGGAACAGCCGGAAGCCCGTGCTGCGGGGCTTCCTCTGCTGGCGGGGAGGTGCCCCTTTCCCCTTCGGGACGCATTTCTCTTCCGCTTGTGGACCCTGCCCTCCGCCCACACCACACTCTGTCCTCCCGCAGGGCGAGCTCCTGGGAATGGAATTTTTAAAAGCCATCTATTTGGATGTGAAATGAGTTTCTCTTCTGAGCTCCTCTCCTGCACC
Organism: Oryctolagus cuniculus; assembly: GCF_964237555.1. Classification (NCBI taxonomy): domain Eukaryota; kingdom Metazoa; phylum Chordata; class Mammalia; order Lagomorpha; family Leporidae; genus Oryctolagus; species Oryctolagus cuniculus. The sequence continues at coordinate 10,128,936 of NC_091452.1, forward strand.
AACCTCTTGCAGAGGAAGCAGTGAACTTGGGCCCTCCAAGCACAAGTGGCCCTCACGAGTGGGCCTCCCCGGGCTCTCTGAGACCAAGCCTCATGGCTCCAAACTCCCTGTCTCTCTCTCACCAGGCTTCGGCGAGAGCCCCAGCCCCTGGGTCTACCGGGACCTCAGAAGAGCCCTGGATGAGACAAAAGCCAGACCCGGCGCGTTCGCCGCCTGCTTCACGGAGCTCCAGGAGAAGTTTTTTAGCAAGTATCCCAGGAAGCTGAAGGACTTGATCCTCTTGATGAAGTACTGGCGTCAGCAGGTAATTTTCAAATTGCAGACACCACAACGATGGTGATGATTCGCTTCTTTTTCGCTCAATTTACACCCAGCAAAGCTCGGCAGTCGTACGTATTGGACTCAACACATTTTTTACATCCTTATCAGAAACACTCAATCGAAATAGGTAGGGGACAACTCCTGCACCCCAGAACCACAGCCTTCAGTCGATAACCCCCCCCCCAAAGAAATCTACCGTCACTTGTGCCGGCTTCCGAGGGATGTCCGTGCGGCCATAGGATGCACAGTCTGTCTGTCTTCCACTTGGCCTGTGTCCTCGTCTGTGCGAACAGGTTCTTCCCGGTATGCAGTGTTGCATTGTAATAACTTCCCATGCGCTTGGCCATTCTGCTGCTGGGTGTTTGGATCATTTCCATGTTGGGGCCGTTGCTGCTTAGGTTGCTATGGCTATTCTGTGTGTGTGTGTGTGTGTGTGTGTGTGTGTGAGAGAGAGAGAGAGAGAGAGAGAGAGAGAGGGACTATGAACACGCCTTTCTCTTGGGGATGCAACTCCTGGGTTGTAAGCTGTATGTGTTTGTCCATATACACAGCCACATAGCGTACCTATGCATGTAGACACGTACAGAATATATGGAGAATATTTCTTTATGGATGCAACATCTGTAAGTACTGCGGAATCATTTTCCAAAATGGTTATACCAAATTACGCTCCCGTGAGTCATCGCAGGGGACTTCAAAAGTTCGTGGAAGTGGAGTGGGAAGATAAGGCTGGGGTGAGCCTTTGATCTCGGGGTTCAGAAATCAGTCACGGTGCCCGTGTTCCCCATCACAGTGCCGGGTTCAAGTCCTGGCTCTGCCTCTTGCTGATGCTGACCTTGGGAGGCAACGGTGGTGGATCAAGTGCTCGGCTCCCTGTCAGCCTCATAGGAGCCCCAGTTTGAGTTTGTTTTTGTTTGTTTGTTTGTTTTTTAAGATGTATTTATTGGCCAGCGCCACGGCTCACTAGGCTAATCCTCCACCTAGCGGTGCCGGCACACCGGGTTCTAGTCCTGGTCGGGGCGCCGGATTCTGTCCCGGTTGCCCCTCTTCCAGGCCAGCTCTCTGCTGTGGCCCGGGAGTGCAGTGGAGGATGGCCCAAGTGCTTGGGCCCTGCACCCCATGGGAGACCAGGATAAGTACCTGGCTCCTGCCGTCGGCAGCGCGGTGTGCCGGTCGCGGTGTGCCGGTCACAGTGCGCCAGCCGCGGCGGCCATTGGAGGATGAACCAACGGCAAAAGGAAGACCTTTCTCTCTGTCTCTCTCTCTCACTGTCCACTCTGCCTGTCAAAAAAAAAAAAATGTCTTTATTTATTTGAGAGGCAGAGTTACAGACAGAGGGAGTGACAGACAGTGGCAGAGAGGTTTTCCATTCACTCCCCAGATGGCTGCAGTGGCTGGAGCTGGGATGACCCAAGGCCAGGAACCAGGAGCTTCTTCCAGGTCTCCCACGTGGGTTCAGATGCCCAGGCACTTGGGCCATCTTCCACTGATGTCCCAGTCCATGAGCAAGGAATTGGATCAGAAGAGGAGCAGCCAGAACTTGAACTGGTGCCCATATGGGATGCCGGTGCCGCAGGCGGAAGCTTAACCCACTATGCCATGGTGCCAGCCCCCAGTTTGAGTTCTTAGCTTCTAGCTTCAGTCCCAGCCCAGCCCTGGTCAATTTAGGAACTGGGTAGTGAGTCAGCAGGTAGCAGTTAGCTCCCTCTCTAGTAAACATTTTTAAATATAAATTTCTTCTGATGCAACATACTTTTTTTTATTTGACAGGCAGTTAGACAGTGAGAGAGAGACAGAGAGACAGAGAGAAAGGTCTTCCTTCCATTGGCTCACCCCCCAAATGGCCGCCACAGCTGACGTGCTGCGCCAATTCAAAGCCAGGAGCCAGGTGCTTCCTCCTGGTCTCCCATGCAGGTGCAGGGCCCAAGCACTTGGGCCATCCTCCACTGCACTCCCGGGCCACAGCAGAGAGCTGGACTGGAAGAGGAACAACCAGGACTAGAACCTGGTGCCCATATGGGATGCCGGTGCCGCAGGCAGAGGATTAGCCAAGTGAGCCACGGCGCCGGCCCCTCTAGTAAACATTTTTAAATATAAATTTCTTCTGGTGCAACATACTTTTTGAAATCCACACACAAAGATTTTTCTGAACATGCATTTCCCATGAACTCGAAGATCCTTTGTACACGAGAGCTCCAGCAGCCCGCACTTGGAACTGTCCATCACTGAATTTTAGGCATGCTGGCGGGAGGGGGGACTGTGACTTCCGGTGAGCACCTGATTTCCTGAGTTCAGATCCTTGACACGGGGGCAACAGGGTCCCTAAACTTGCCACTGCCCTTTGCTTGCCCCACAGTGCCAGAAAAATTGCGTCGGTTCCTCCGTTCCGCCTGTGTACGCTCTGGAGCTGCTGACGGTGTACGCCTGGGAGCAGGGCTGCGGTGCCCAAGACTTCGACATGGCCCAAGGTGTCAGGACGGTGCTGCAGCTGGTCAGGCAGCCAGAGAAGCTGTGCATCTACTGGACCGTGAACTACAACTTTGAGGAGGAGACCATCAGGAACACGCTTCTGCACCTGCTCGGATCTCCTGGGTATCGCTCCCCACAGCCCCTGCCCAGTGCCTCCCCCCGTGCCACTGGCCCTGTCCTCTGGCCAGTGATGCGCCTACAGGAAGGCAGCCATGTGGGCCGGCGGGCAGAGGGTCCGTCTGGAAGGTGACGGACCATGGTCGTTTTGTCCCCAAGACAAGCCCTGAGAGGCGCTTCCTCTTTATAGAGGGAAGAGGCCGAGGGAGAAAATGGGGCTGGTGGGGAGGGGAGAGCCCTCTGCTGTTTTCTCAGGGCATGCTGGGCCAGAGACAGCAGGTGTCTCATACGGAGCCCAGGCGCCAGACCCCACTGGCCAGACACCCGCTGCAGCCCCCACCCCCACCCCCCGCCCAAGCCATGCCGCTGGTTCGTTTAACCTACCGCCATTCCCAGGCCCATCATCTTGGATCCAGCCGACCCCACCAACAACGTGAGTGGGGGTCTCAGCTGCTGGCAGCTACTCAAGGAGAAAGCCCACGCCTGGCTCGCTGCTCCCAGCCTGAATTCGGAGCTGGGGTCCTGGAATGTTCTGGTGAGAGGATTTCCTAGATTCCCACCTGTTTCATGCTGCCCCCGCATTCCTGTGTTGTAGCCCTGACTCCAGTGTCTGTTTCCTGCAAGTGCTGTGACAGAGCACCGGAAACCGGGGGCTCATGACAGAGCTGAGCTCTCTCAACGTGCTGGGGCTGCGAGTCCAGAACCAGGGGGCAGCGGGGCCCTGCTTAGGGGAGAACCTCCCAGACCTTCCAGGCTTCTTCCAGGTGTGGCGGCCGCAGGCCGGCCTTGGCTGCCTCCCTGGGCTCGTAGCCTTCTCCCGTGGAGTTCACAGCATCTCCCCCCGTGTGAATCTGTCTCCGTGTCTCTCTCTTCTACGAACCACGCCCGTCTAATGACCGCATCTTCACTTGGTTACCTCTGTAAGGACCCCTAGGTTGGCACTCCTGTCTTTCAGCCACAGGTGTGGGGTGCACAAGGGAACGCAGAGGGAGGGGTACCCACGGAGGGGAGTCCCCGTGTGTTCCTGTCCGAGAGGAAACAGGTGCTGCCAATGGAAGCGGAGCTGAGCCCACGAGAAGTGAGCGGAGCTCACGCCCGTGGATGCAGTGTGGGCGCCGAGCTCACCCAGCAGCTGTGCAGGACAAGAGGGAGAAAGAAACAGAAATGCAGGCACAGACTCCAGGGCTGTCTGTGCAGCAGGTGCACTGGGTTTCCCTCCCGGACCCCAGAGGGAAATCTCTACACTCAGAGCTGCTGCCAGGAAGTCTGTTCCTGGGTGAGACCCCTGAGCTCTCCAGAGTGGCGACAGGGGCACCGTGGGAGGCCAGATCCCACCTTTCGCCAGCACCAGAGGAGTTCACATGGGAGGTGGCCTCTGCATTCCACTTGCACGGACATTTGTGGGCTGGAACGTAAATGAAGGTGTAAATACCCCTGCTGATCTCCTGGGGCCCTGGCGGCGGGGGGTGGGGTGGGGTGGGGGGAGTGTACAAACAGGGACAGTCCCCTGTGCGTCCAGTGGGGTCACCCCTGTGCCCTCCTCTGTTGAAGCCCAGGGACCAGCAGGGTCTTGGAAAGCATTTGTTTTCTTTTCAAACTTCCTGAGGCTGTTAAAACCTCGTGGCTCACCCCCACCCCCCTTTTTCAAGTACACAGCATCCTGCAGTGTCTCACCCTGGCCACCACGGTGGTCACGCCACCTTCTCCATCCCTGACCCTGCTCCCTGCATCTCCACTCTTGTGGTGACACTGGGCCAGCCCAAGTGATCCCGAATAACCCCCCAGGGCCCCAGACCGCCCATCACAGGAGCCCGGCCCTGCCCACGCCTCGGCTTTGGTGTTTAGCATCCAGAGTTCTGCTTCTTTTCAAGCCATCTGGTCAGGGTCATGCGTTATGGCAGCCACGAGAAACTGCTGCAGCTGGGTACAGCGTGTTCAGCAACAGCTGAGTCTGTGCATTTATTTAAAAAGGTAGAGTTACGGGGAGAGAGAGAGAGAGAGAGGTCTTCCATCCACTGATTCACTCCCCAAATGGCTGAAAAGGCCAGAGCTGGGCCAGGAGCTTCTTCCGAGTCTCCCACATGGGTATGGGGGCCCAGGGACTTGGTCCATCTTTTGCTGCTTTCCCAGGCGCATTAGCAGGGAGCAGGATCGGAAGTGGAGCAGCCGGGACTCAAACCGGCAGCCATACAGGATGCCGACACTGCAGGCTGTGGCTTAACCTGCTGTGCTACAACGCCCGCCCTGAGCAGAATTTGATAGAATCTTAAAAAAGGGCTGAGTGTGGTCACCCAAAATCCACGATGCCCACAGTAAATGGGAAAATCCGGAAGGAAGTGATGAGAAGGCAAAACAAAGAATCCACGGTGGAGAAGTGGAAAGCAGAGAGTGGTTTGGAGTGGGGACTCTGGGGTGAACCTGCCCAGAGGGGGACTCAGATCTCCCCGGGGCAGTCGGGGAGGGCGAGCAGGGGGTCTCGGGTCCCACCCAAAACTCTCAGGGGGTTCATGTGTCTGTGCGGGGACCAGGGCCCCTGGCCTAGTGGGCGGAGGGCCCAGCACGGGCAGCAAACGAAGCAGCGGGGGCTGCTCACGCCACGGCCATCTGTCTTCCGGCAGCCAAAGCCACTGTTCATGACCCCAGGCCACCACCTGGACAAGTTCATCAAGGACTTTCTCCAGCCCAATGAGCACTTCCTGAGCCAGGTCAAGCAGGCCATTGACCTCATCTGCAAATTCCTTAGAGAAAACTGCTTCCGGAATTCCACCACCAAGATCCAGAAGATTATCAAGGTGAGCCCTGGCCCCTCTCTTCCGGGAGCTGCTAGAGGGGAGCCGGGCCCAGGGAGGGAAGCTGGGGAGCTCGGTGGCCGGGACACTGCCGGGCTGCCCGCGTGCCGGCCGCACACTCTCCTGGATCCCTGGCCGCGGGCTCTGCCGCTGTCTTCACATTGCCTTCTCCTCTCTGCCTTCTTCCCTCCTCTTCTCATCTAAGGACCCTTGGCATTGGAGTTAAATCCAGAGTGATCCCAGCTCCGGATCCTGAACTTAACCACATCTGCAAAGACCCTTATTCCAAACACGGTCACCCCACAGGCTCCCAGAGGACGTGTCTTTTCCAACCCACGGCAGCAAAAATGCAGATTTAGCCAGAAAGTGGCCTCTCCTGCTTTTTAATGCCCGGAGCCCACTTTGCTCCGCTGCTGGCTGCACTGAGCCCCCGCGGGGTCTTTGTTCTCACCCGTGCTTTAAAGGCCACCGGCTGTGACGCTTCCCTCTTCGCTGGCCACACCACTGGTTTGCGTGCGCCCTGGGTCTCGGGCAGGGAGGAAGGTAGAAAATGTCCCCGTGCAGCAGTGGGGACCAGACCTGTGTGCGCCACTCTCCTGGGGCCTGGGACACCACCCCAGCAGCCGCGAGCCATGAGCAGACTCCCAGAATGCAAGGGGGCGGGCTCGTGGCCAGTGTTAGAAACGTGCAACCATGTTTTGTCCTCTTCTCCCGGAGACCCGGGCCCACGGCCGTGGATAAAGAAGGGCAGGTGTATAACAGGTGGAAGACACTAGGGCGGGAGCCACCGGCAAGGGGCACAGTTCTCCCCTCAGAGGTGCCAAGGGAGGACTTGCGGAGGGGGCTGCCATGGGGGAGGGGTCGCATGGACAAAGGTGGTGACCTGTAGATCCCCACGCAGGGAATAGAACACAGTCCCGAACCCTATAGCTGGGCTCGGTAAACATCCCCCCTGCAGAAATGGAATGGGGGAAGGAAGAAGAGGAGGGGAGTTAGTGGAGAAGCCTACACGGCAGCGTCCTAAGTGGCCCCCAAGTCCTAAGGTGTCTCCTGTCCAGCCCCTTTCCTGCACCTCCCTGGCAGACATTCCCCCAGGGACCTGAGGCTGCGGGAGGAGCAGCTGGGAACTGGCCTGATTCTCTCAGATCACAGGAATTCCTATAAGGCTGAGCAGTTCTCTCGGAGACATCTAGGAAATTGCCTTGGGAAGTAGGCCATTTATAACCAGCCCAGGCACACGTGTGTGTGTGTGTGTGTGTGTGTGTGTTCGTTAACCGCTTTTTGGAATCTCATCATCCGCTAGTTTGTGAAACTCAACACCCTCCTTTGGCCTCCGTCCCAACTGGCCCCGAACACGGAACTTCCGCCTTGGTAACCTCACTCACTGCCCGACAGGTGCCGGCCCACGGGGGCTGGGCCAGCAGTCCCAGCAAGGCTGGGTCCCAGGCTTTCTTTCTTCCCCAGGGAGGCTCCTTGGCCAAGGGCACCGCCCTGAAGAACAGTTCCGACGCTGACCTCGTGGTGTTCCCCGATTCGCTCAAGAGCTACACCTCCCAGAAAACCGAGCGGGCCCAAGTCCTCCGGGAGATCAAGGAGCAGCTGCAGGCCTACCAGAAGGAGCAGCAGCTGGAAGTGATCTTTGAGGTTTCCAAGTGGAAGAATCCCCGGGTGCTGAGCTTCTCTCTGAAGTCCAGGAAGCATTGTGAATACATCCATGTCGACGTGCTTCCCGCCTTTAACGCGCTAGGTAGGACGCCCTGGGCCTCAGCTCCTGGAGGAGGACGGTTCTGGGAGCTGGCAGTGATGGTGGGTGGGGGTAGCAGGAACACTGGAGACTTAGTGGTGGCTGTGGCAACGTCTGCCCCTCCTCGGGCCAGGCCTCCAGCAGGTGGCGCTGATCATGGCGGTGCTACCACAACCTGAGCAGGCTTTTGGTCTCACTTCTCACTCAAGTGTGTCAGGGGTGACCAGGAGCCTCCTCTTCCACGCCTCCGGTATCTCCCACAATGTCTGCAGAAGCACGCCCCACACAGGCGCTCACACGCGCTTATAGATAAAATGCCAGGAAGGGGGTGGAAGAACAGACGTGGGAGGAATTCTGTGGCCAAGACACAGGAAACCTGGGTGTCTGCCTTCGATTTTCAGCAAATGTCTCCTCTAGAAATTCCGCTCAGGAGTGGGTGTTTGGCCCAGTGGCCTCCCATAGCAGAGTATCCAAGTTCAAGTCCCAACTCCAGCTCCTGGGGGGCACCAGTGATGGCTCAAGTAATTGGGCACCTGCCACCCTTGCATTCGCAGCTCAGGCTCTGGCCATGGCAGTTGGGGCCATTTGGAGAGTGAACCAGTGAGTGGGTTCTCTCTCTCTCTCTCTCTCTCTCTCTCTCTCTCAATAAATAGTAAAATCTCATTGCTCTGGGATGCTCCCTCTATCTTACACATCAGTAATGCAAATACTCTAATGCCATTCGAAGTGGCTTCCCAGAATTCAGGTGCGTTGGGAGGAGTGGGTGCCGTTCCTGTTAAGGCATGTGTAATGTGAGTATCCTTCCCACCCTCCCCCTTCCTAGGGCAGCTGAATTCTGGCTCCACACCCGACCCCAAGGTCTACACGGAGCTCATCCGTCTGTGTAAATCCCCGGATGACGTCCTGGGTGGCGAGTTCTCCACCTGCTTCACGGAGCTGCAGCGCAACTTTGTCGTGTCCCGGCCCACCAAGCTGAAGGACCTGATCCGCCTGGTGAAGCACTGGTACCAACAGGTGCGAGAGCCGCGCATCACCCGCAAGCTGGGACCACGAAGCCGGCCCTGAGCCAGTGCCTAAACGCCCGCCCTCCTCCCCCTGGGGCCGAGCCGCCGTAGGGAAGGGCCCACTCCTTACTCCCTGGGTGTCTCAGCACAGCCCCCAGTCCGCACACTGGCCAAAGCATCCGGCAGGACCCCTGCTGCTCAGTGCCCTCCCTCTGGGGGCATATGGAAGCCACAGGCAGTGCCCCAGGCCAGCCCGCCCACGCACATGGCAGCCAGGGTCTCGCACTCAAGGTCATTTCTTTCTTTCTTTTTTTTCTCTTGTGCTGTATGGCAGAGATGGTCCCGGAGAAGGTCTTGTCTGTGGCCAGAACCACTTTTTTTTTTTATTTGACAGATAGAGTTAGACAGTGAGAGAGACAGAGAGAAAGGTATTCCTTCCGCTGGTTCACCCCCAAAATGGCCGCTACAGCCGAAGCTACGCCGATCTGAAGCCAGGAGCCAGGTGCTTCCTCCTGGTCTCCCACGTGGGTGCAGGGGCCCAAGCACTTGGGCCATCCTCCACTGCACTCCCGGGCCACAGCAGAGAGCTGGGCTGGAAGAGGGGCAACCGGGACTGGAACCCGGCTCCCATATGGGATGCCAGCGCCGCAGGTGGAGGATTAACCAAGTGAGCCACGGCACCGGCCTCAAGGTCATTTCTGACTGTTCTAATGGCACACATGAAGCCGAACATCAGTGCTGCCTTTCTGTGTCCACCTCCCTGGCTCCTGAAACTGACACTGGGCTCTGGCTTTCTTCCCAGTGAAGTCAGGCAGGTGTCAGGGTGCGACTGCTCCGCAGGCTCGGGGCTACCGGGTGAGCTTGGCGAGGCCCTCCCCTCCCCCAGCCCAGCGTCCTCCTCCGGAGTGGCAATCCCGGTGCTGGCCCTGCACCTGGGCTGAGGGCCCCTAACCAGCATGCACAGGGCTTCTAGTGCACCGTGGCCTATACGATGCTTAGAAAACTCATTAAAATGGAAGTACGAGTTAAGTTTATTTTGTGCAAAACAAAAATTTTTTAAAATTCATGCATAGTTTTTCCGTAACGCCTTTTTCCACAACCTTTTTCTTTTTTCAAGTTTTCCTTAATTTTATTTATTTGAAAAGCAGAGAGAGAACTCCCGTCGCTAATTCACTCCCCAAATGCTCACATTGGCTGGCGCTGGGCCAGGCTGACACTGGGAACTCAGGCCAGGCCTCCCAAGTGGGTGGCAGGAGCCCAGTGACTTCAGCCCTGGTTGCTGCCTCCCAGGGTATGCGTTGGCAGAAAGCCAGACTTGGGAGCAGCACTAGGACGGAAGCCAGGCCCTCAGCGTGAGATGCAGGTGTCCTGAGCAGTGTCTGAGCCCACAAGGCCAAGTGCCCACCGGCTGCCCGGTGACCCGCGCAAAGCTCATCTGCACAGCCCTCCCAGCTCCTAGCCTAGCTCCTTGGGCTTCTGTGCCTGGGCTGGGTCCTCAGACGCCCCTCTCTTCCCTCAGTGCGAAAGGAAGCTGAAGTCCCGGGGCTCCTTGCCCCCAAAGTACGCCTTGGAGCTGCTCACGATCTACGCGTGGGAGCAGGGGAGCGGGACTGAGGATTTCGACACAGCCGAGGGGTTCCGGACCGTCCTGGACTTGGTCACGCAGTACCAGCAGCTCTGTGTGTTCTGGAAGGTCAACTACAGCCTGGAAGAGGACACGATGAGGACCTTCCTGCTGGCCCAGATCCAGAAAACCAGGTGCCCCAGCCCAGCCGCCCCCACCCCTCTTCCTGATTCTCCCGCAGCGCTGTTTCCCGAGGGGATGAGATTCACCCGTCCCAGGACGGCGCTGCCCCAAGAAGCTGTCTCAGTGCGTAGATGGCATTTTTTGTCTGCCCTTTCTGACCTTCCAGAATAGTAAGGAGCTTCAGGGCCACAGGCAAGGGACAAAAACTACAGAGGCAAGAGGAAAAGAAAGAAAACAGCAGCATGGAGAAGTGGAAGGGAGGGAGGCGGGGACAGCAGGGGCTACCTTGTATCCATTGAACATCCATCTGGTTGCCTTGGCCCAGCCTCAGGAGATACTTATATTGTGTGCATAGTAGCAGCTCTTCAACCATTTTGGGGAAATACAATGTAATCCTTGCTGGGTTAGGGACTGTCAATTACTGACATCTGAGCTGTAAGGACACCTGTTTCATTGCTGCAAGTAGGACAGGCCCCAGATCCTGACGCCACAGATCAGGAAGGGAATCCTCTAACGCCTCCTAACCCCTCTTTCAGGCCTGTCATCTTGGACCCAGCTGAACCTACTGGTGATGTGGGTGGAGGAGACCGTTGGTGCTGGCACCTGCTGGCCAAAGAAGCAAAGGAATGGTTCTCTTCTCCCTGCTTCAAGAACAGTGCTGGGTACCCAGTCCAGCCGTGGAAAGTGCCAGTAAGAGTGATCTAAGGGGCGTGCCCTCCGGATAAAGCCGTGGAACAAATACAGCCACAGAGAACAAAGCACCCAGCCCTGGGGCTGACACAGTTAGTCATACCCCTCCCCCCCGCCCACCCCGAAGCATCCCTGAAGTCGGCCACAGCCTCTGTGCTCTTGATGTTTGGGGCTGGGAATCCCCTGTTGTAGGAACCTGTCAGGACCCCACCCGCACCCTGGGGCTTTGCCCACTGGATGCCAGTCACATCTCCCTGCCACGGTGACAACCACAGGTGCCTTAAGACATTGTTCAATGTCATTAACTTTAGTAGTCATGGCTGCCACCCCAGAAGGTCTGCCACACCTGTCCAAAGTGCCCCCCCCTGCCAAGATGCCCCCTGGTGTATCTCGCCCAGAGGAACTTCCACCTGGTGCACTGGGCTCTCCATCCACACCAGGGTCTTTCTTTAAAGCAGAGTTTTCCAGTTTTGGCTGATTGACAGTTGAGGCCAGTCTGCATGTCTGCATGCGTCTCCACCTGTTAGGTGCCTCCCAGCTGGGTCAATGTAAAATGTCTCAAGACATCATCAGGCATCCTCTGGGGAGCAAAATTGCCCCCCAGGTGAGACCCTCTGCTTTCTGTCCCCAACCTGGGTGCCAGCCCTCCTTACCATGAACTGAACTATTGATTAAAAATTACCCCTGGCCACATCCCTCTGCCCAAGCAGAGCTCTCCTTGTGTCTTTTTGCCCAATTCATTGAACCAGCGGTTGTGACTCCCGGAGGAACTGCCCCCCACCACGCGTATTTCTCTCTTTCTAGACAATGCAGACGCCAGCAAGCTGTGGAGCAAGGATGGATCCTATGGTCATGAGATGTTCTCATTCAGGAATTAGAGTCCTGGGATAGACTTGCCAGAGGAAGTTTCTAGAAGCCATTTGGCAACTGCTTTGAAAGAAGTGGTTTGCTGGGTAAAAGACAGCCTGGATGTGTCCTTCCTTCCCACCCCCTGCTCCTCCTCCCCAGACTTGAGATCCATGTGCCAGAGTCCACCCTGAAGCCGTGCCTTGTTGGAGGCCCCCTGGGCGAGCGCCCTGGCTTTGTCTATGCTGCTCTCCCCTCGCTGGCTGTGACCGGATCTCTGGCTACCATTCTGCATGTTCCCACTTAGCTCCTCCCTTGGCCTTCAAGTCTTAGCAAGGAGCTTCCCCTGAGCTGGGTTCCCGGGACTCAGTGGCCAGCTCTCACGATGGTGCCACGCGTCCTGCTCCCCCTTCTTTCCCTTGGGACACAAAAGCCTTCCCTCCCCTGCCCACGTGGAGGCTTCTCCACCTGCAGCTGCCAACCCTCGCCCTTCAGGTTCCCCAAAGGCGAGGGTGCTCACGGCTGCCTTGTGAGTGCGCGTGGACCTCTCGCCTTTCCTTCTGCACCTGCCTTGCTGCCTGGGATACTTCACTCGGGCTTCAGTTCAAAGCCGCTCGAGGGTCTCCGTGCCCTCAGCCCACCAAAGCTTCCTTTACCGCTGAACACACTAACTGTGACGCCGCAAAGAGTCTAGCACAGAGCTGCCGAACCCCTAGGGCTGTCCTGGGAAGGGCATCTTTTAGGAGCCCCTTGTAACCACCCCTGAGTGGATGCTAGCAAGGGGGCTCCAGGTGGGCGCTTGGATAGTTCTGAGGGTGAGAGGAGCTGGCTCTGCCACAAGACTGAGCCGGAAATAGCACGTGTGTGACTGGGGGACTGGAAATTTCCACACCACACCCTCAAAGCTCCAGGGAGGAGGGGGTTGGAGACTAAGTTCCATCAATGGCCAGTGATTTAATTAACCATGCCTATGTAATGGAACCCAGTCATGGCCTTGGATAAAGAGGCTCAGGGGGCTTTGTGGCTGGCAAACATCTTCATGTGTCAGGACGGTCACGCACCCCAGCTCCACGGGGACAGAAGCTCCCAAGCTGGCCCCAAACCTGCCTCACCACGCTGAGTGTCTCTTCTTCCGGCCGCTCCCTTGTATTCTCTGAAATACAAGGTGGCTGTAAGGACAGCATTTGCCGAAGTTCTGTGAGACAGTCTTGTGAATGATTAAAGCTGAAGGGGGGTCGTGGGATCCCCAGATTTGCTGCCAAGTCTGAAGAAAGGGTGGTCTTGCATTGGATGCTGCTCTTCCAGGTGTGGGGTCTGCACTAACTCGGGTGGTTTAGTTCATGTTTAGAGCTGAGCTGAGCTGCGGGGCAATCGCTGGTGGCAGAGGAAAGGGGGGACTTGAAGCTGAAATGAAGGAGCACTGGACATGCGCACCTGCTCAGTCTGTAGCTCCCAGCTGCCCCAACTGGCCAGGGATGGGAGAGAAGGCACAGGAGGCAGTAAGACACTGCCCCCTCCCCACACACTTGCTCACAGCCAGAGGAACCAAGGACGAAACCCCAAAACTCCCGGAAGAAAAGGGACCCTCAGCAGATGACTGTGCGCCTGGTGGTGCACGTGTGCAGGGCGGATCAGGACCGGCGAGGATCATGGGAGAACTCAGAGCCGCACAAAGGCAGGCAGGGGCCATTTCATCTTCCCCACCAAGGGCCTCCCAGCACTTACTAGGCAGCTGAGGTCACTAAGAACAAAGGTAAGCGTTGGCAGTGACCGGGAAGCGTGGTCGTGGGCAGGCGTTTAGCTGTTACGTTGCCTGTGTTCCATATCAGAGGACCTGGCTTCGGGTCCCGGCTCCTGTCCCTGACTCCAGCCTCCTGCTCATGCTGACCCTGGCGACGGCTCAGGTCTCTGCCATTCAGAGACCTGGGTTGAATTCCTGGCTCCCAGCTACAGCCTGGCCCAGCCCCAGCTGTTGTGGACTTTTGGGGAGTGAACCAGTAGATGGCAGAACTCGGTGTGTGTGTGTGTGTGTGTGTGTGTGTGTGTGTGAAACAGAGAGAAACATGGTCGTTCCTGGAAGCAACGAGGGCACCAATCCTTTTGCAGAAAATAGGCAAAGAAGGCAATGACTAGGCAATAATGAAACCCAGCGTCTCCTGTACAACCCATGCTTCAAGATAACCAAATCAGAACTGATAAGAGAAAGATGTCACAATGAGAAACATCTCCACTTCGGGACCTCCGATGAGACTAATGATTTGGGCAGAGATTATCAGCAGGTGCTAGCGCTAGGCGAGCTGCTGATGGGGTACGTGGTGAGGGGGAGGGGGATGCCCCTCCCAAGGCCACAGCTTCCTCCTCAAATCAACAGAGACAGCTGCACAGGTGCCTCCAGGTGTGGGGCCCGCTGGGCACCATCCAGTTTTTGACTTGCAAAGTTGAGACAAAAATTATTTTTTAAATTTGGCACCCATATTGGCTACAAGTAACACGTGGGATTGAGTTAAATTCCAGAGAAAATGTCTAAAGCAGAAAATTCATCGACAGAGATACTTCAACACAGCAAGGAGTAGCCAGGACAGAAGTGCGGAGGGGCACGGGTGCGTTCTCACCAGCACAGACGGGAAAGGAGCCAAGAACGTAGCAAGAATCTGATTAAGTAGATGTGGCGGTCAAGATCCCAGGCCTCTAATTCCACTCCTGGTTACCCCGGCAACCAGGTCCCCACTCACAGAGGAAGTAGACAGGGATGAGAAGCTGAGCCTCACATAGCCGATGAGCCAGGAGGAGGTGGGAAGAGTTGGAGCAGCAGAGCAAGACAGAGGCCACCCGTTTGTGGCTAAAAGGTTTGTCTGGAACCACATGCTGGAGGGCTTCAGCCCCTCGGACCCGGGGCTGCCCCAGCTGAGCCTAGAAACACCCCTGCAGAGAAAATGTTATAGTTCCATTCCCTGGCAGCAGTGCCTGGGCTAACCCTCAGACACGGCAAAGGCAAGGGCAGCTCTCGATCCCCCCCTGCTGGCCGGTGGAGTGGGGCGTAGCCATGGACAGAAGAGCCGGCATGGATGCCAGCCCCTGGACCCAGCTGGGAGCGCGCCCAGTGCCCAGCGTGCTCGCCGCGGAGGGGGCTCCTCAGAGAGGTGCTGTACGGGAGCCGCTGTGCCCTGTGGCAGGGCCAGGCCGGGAACGGCGGGGGGACCGACTGTGGGGCTCTGGGGGACGAGTCAGGGCGTCACCAACAGAGCAGAAAAGCTCAGGTGTGGAGGGGTCAGGAAGAGGGACCCTTCGCCAGGGCTTGGCAAGAGACGGGCTGGCAGAGTCACAGCCGTGGACTCCCTCTCCAGGACCAAAGCCCCGGGCAGGGTGGGAATGTGTCTGAGACGGGAGAGCAGGATGAAGAGGCCCTGGGGAGGGTCTGGCCAGGCTGAAAGCCACAAGGGAGACAAGGTGGCCAAGAGCTGACCACTGTAAGCTCGCATCCTAGCCCCTCTACATAGGAAAAAGCCTCCAAGCCCTCGGGCAGTCTGGGAATCTAAGGAGGGGCGCAGCATGCAGAATAAGGACCCCCCCCCAAGATAGTCACATCCTGGAAGCCAACAGCCAGGAGCTTCTTCTGGGTCTCCCACGTGGGTGCAGGGGCCCAAGCACTTGGGCCATCTGGTTCTCCTTTCCCAGGCCAGATCGGAAGTGGAGCAGCCGGGATTTGAACCGGTGTCCATGTGGGATACCGGCGTCAGAGGTGGAGGCTTAACCTACTATGCCACAGCACTGGCCCCCTAAAATAAATCTTTACAAATAAAAGCAAATGTCTGCTTGGACTCACAGATGCAAATCGCCTCTCTGGTTCTTATGAAACTGAAAAGCTACATTTTTGTTATCATTTCCAGGCTGTCCTCTACACAACTGTGATGCTCTTGAGGTAATTACACTGCGATGTTGATGCAGGCCACTCAGTGCTTTGAGCCACTTTTCATTGCAGGTGCAAACAGAGACACAGAATCGTGTGTGGCTCCAGGGGGGCGCCACCTGTGTTAGAAATTCTTTCCCGCCGGCGCCGCGGCTCACTAGGCTAATCCTCCGCCTTGCGGCACCGGCACACCGGGTTCTAGTCCCGGTCGGGGTGCCAGATTCTGTCCCGGTTGCCCCTCTTCCAGGCCAGCTCTCTGCTGTGGCCAGGGAGTGCAGTGGAGGATGGCCCAAGTGCTTGGGCCCTGCACCCCATGGGAGACCAGGAGAAGCACCTGGCTCCTGCCATCGGATCAGCACAGTGCGCCGGCCGCAGCGGCCATTGGAGGGTGAACCAAGGGCAAAAAGGAAGACCTTTCTCTCTGTCTCTCTCTCTCTCACTGTCTACTCTGCCTGTGAAAGAAAGAAAGAAAGAAAGAAAGAAAGAAAGAAAGAAAGAAAGAAAGAAAGAAAGAAAGAAAGAAAGAAAGAAAGAAAGAAAGAAAGAAAGAAAGAAAGAAATTCTTTCCCAAGGCCAGGAGGTGTTTAGAAAGAATTACCTTTAGAGCTCCCATGGAATGATGGGTGAGCACGTGGGACTCACACAGACATCATTGTTTTCCCTTTTGGGCCACCTGGGAAGCTCGGTTTGAGGCCAAAGCTCTCCCACACCTGGGGTGGGGGTGGGGGGAGAGGGGGCAACAGCCATGATTTCTCTCATTGGTGACTTTTTTTTTTTTTTTGAAGTTTCCCTCCAAAAAGAGGGAAGAAAACAGGATCAGGGATGGCGCTGTGACTTAGTAGGTTAAGCCACCACCTGCAGTGCCAGCATCCTGTATGGGCACCGGTTCAAGTCCCAGCTGCTCCACTTCCCATCCAGCTCTCTGCTATGGCCTGGGAAAGCAGTGGAAGATGCCCTAAGTGCTTGGGCCCCTGCACCCACGTGGGAGACCTGGAAGAGGCTCCTGATTCTTGGCTTCAAATCAGCCCAGCTCTGGCTGTTGTGGTCATTTGGGGAGTGAACCAGTGGGTGGACCATCTCTCTCTGTCTCTCCCTCTTCTTCTCTGTAACTCTCTTCTCAAATAAATAAATCTGAAAAGAAAAGAGGATGGAGGCCATGAAGGCAATGCCCCTCCATCACCCACCAAGAGAAAGGAAAACGATGGTGAAAAACTCAGTGTCAGACTGAACCCCAAAGGAACTGATTAAAAAGATGGCTTGGGGTGGGTGTTTGGTGCAGCTCTAGACACCTGCCTATCAGAGTGCTGGGTTCAAATCCCACCTCTGCTTCTCACCCAGCTTCCTGCTAATGTGGTAGATCATGGCTCAGGTACTCGGGTCCCTGCCTCCCATGGGGACCTGGCCCCTGGCCTCAGCTTGGCCCAGCCCTGGCTGTTGTGGGCATTTAAGGAGTGAAGCAGTGGATGGAAGAGCTCGCTCTCTCTCTCTCTCTCTCTCTCTCTCTGTCTTTTAGTTAATGAGAAAAATAAATAAGCAAAAACGTTAAAAAGACTCCCACCCTAAGTCAGCGCGTGCCCCGCAGCCGCTTCCTCTTCCTTGCCCTTACCTCCACTTAAATTGCAGCCACGCAGATCCCGTGACTCATTCGGCCAAGGGCATGGGAGCAGAAGAGGCTGAGGCCGGCAGCAGTGAAGAGCTAATGGGTCTCCTCGCGTCCCTCCCTCCCCCCCCCCCCGCCCCCAGTGAACTGTGTCCTGTGGGATGCAGAAGGACCTCCAACCTCCCGGCCTCGTGACCTCGGCTCACGGGAGCAGCCGCCCTTTGCGGAGGCAGCGCACGGAGGCCCGGGATCTCTTGGCTTCGGAAGCCTTGCCCGCTCTCTGCTGGTGAACACCTCCGCAAAACTTCCATTCGTCTCTTCTGATGATCCCAGCCAGGAAGTCTCGTCATGAGGGAGGCCGAGTTGGATGCAGGAAAAAATAAACCACTGCTTCTGTGCGTCTGAGGGAGTGTGGGATGCGAAGGTCTGTTCTGCCGCCCAACACGCATGCTCTCGCGCCTGCTGCGCTGCATCCTGGGAACCGTCCAGACTTCCAGGGGAAGAAGCGATGGCCCAGAGAGATCGGCCAAGGGCAGTGAAACACGGAGAAGCGCTGAGCCAGGACCAGAACCCAGCACTCAGGACTGAGGGGACTGGGCGGTGACCCCGCGTGTCCTGGGCAGGTGTTCCCTCATGTGGCCACAGCGACAGGGCATGCGTGCAGAAACCCAGCAGCCGAAGTTATCCCAGATCACCCGGGTGGGCCTGGCGGCCAGAGGGGCCCCTCGCTGGCTCCGGAAAGGAGTATCCCTGGGCTCCTATCCTGCCCTTGGCAGGAGTGGCTCCCTCTGGGGTTCAGGGGGTTTCTATCAGCTTCCAGAGGTTGCATCTCTTCCTTCCTTTTTTTTTTTTTTTTCAGATTTATGTCCTGGAAAGGCCAAGGGCCAGAGGGAAAAGGAGAGACAGACAGACACAGGTCTTCCATCCACTGGCTCACTCCCCCATTGCCCACAACAGCCAGGCCTGGGTCAGCCCAAAGCCAGGGACCAGGAGCTTCACCTGGGTCTCCCACATGGGTGGCAGGGATCCTAGTGCTGGAGCCATCATCTGTGGCCTCCTGTGTGCACTAGCAGGAAGCTGGATCATAAGCAGAGACACTGGAACTTGAACGTGGACATCCGAGGCGGTGGCCGAACCCCCTGCAGCACAGCACCCGCCCTGCCCTCTTTCCATGGCTCAAGATCTGGTCACTGGTCCACCCTCTGGACGCCTGGGTCACAGGTGCCCCTCCTGAGGCTGATCTGCCTCACTCCCTCTGGATCCTTGTGGGTACATTGACCCCTTCCCCCATGACCCGGGCTAAGCTCCCCATCTCAAAATCCATTGTCACCACTGCAAGGCCCCGCGTGCCCTGGAAGGGGACGCATTCCCAGATTCCAAGGCAAGCACAGGACACCATGGGGGCCACCTTTCTTTCCACCATGGTGGGCATTTGCAGGCAGTTTGCACTGGCACCCTGGGGGAGGTGGGGCTGTGGGACACAGGCACCGGGCTCATGGCTTCCTAGCGAGTTAGGAACGAGGACTCACCTCCAATTCTGCTTTGTTCAAACTCCTCCAGGAAACGAGTAGGGGACCATTCATCCCCTGCCTCTCGCTCTGCCCCCGTGCCTCCTAGCAGTGTTCTCCTGCAGGCACAAGGCTGTGGGACAAGAGACAGAACGACGTGACTCAATTCCTAAACGCTGGCGCTGGGTGCTCGTGGCGTGCTCCTAACAGACTCACGGCTGCCCCGAGGAGGCGGACTCGCTGGCGGAGAAGCCGGCCCGCTCTGCCATGCTCACACGACCTGGGGTTTGGTCGCAGCTGTGTCCACTGCCCGTGACTTCTGTGACAAAGACCCACTCGTGTGTGTCCTGCTCCAGCTCTGGCAGCCAGAGCCTGGAACAAGTCTCAGTGGGCTAAAACCGTGTCGACAGAACAGGTTCCTCCTGGAGTCTCTGGGGCAGACGCTGCTCCCAGCCTCTCCCAGCTTCTAGAAACTTCCAGTATTCCATGGCTCGTGGCCGAATTGCTCCTGTCTCTTCTTCATACCTGGCCTTCCACCCCCTGCCTCTCTTCATAATGGATACACCCAGCGAAAATACATATCTACCCCCAACAACCGATTACACAATCGGAAACTCTGCTCTTGGGAGCAGACATTTAGCCTGGAGGGTCTGGGTTCAATTCCTGGCTCCAGCTCCAGACTCCAGCTTCCTGCTAAAGCAGACTCTGGGAGGTAGCAGTGACAGCTCAAGGATCTGGGTTCCTGCCCAGCCCTGCCTGTAGTAGGCGCTTGACTCCCTCTCTCTCTCTCTCTCTCTCTCTCTCTCTCTCTCACTTGCTCGTTCACTCTCTCTCAAATTAAATTGATTATTTTCTTAAAAAAAATATACTCTTTCTTTTTTTAATGTTTATTTATTTACTTTCCTCTACTCAAAAGGCAGAGAGAGGAAGACAGGGGGCAGTGGGGGTGGAGAGAGAGGGAAAGAGAGAGAGGGAAGGGGGAGGGGTTCTTCAATCTACTGGTTTACTCCTCAAAAGACCACAACAGCCAGAGCTGGGCCAGGCCAAAGCCAGAAGCTCAAAACTCCATCTGGGCCTCCCGTGTGGGTGGCAGGGGCCCAAACACTTCGCCCACCGTCTGCTGCCTTTCAGAGTGCACCAGCAGGGAGCTGGCTGGGCAGCACTTGGGTCCGGGATGCAGGGGTCCCGCCCCGGCTCCTCCACGCCAGCCCAATCTCTCGTTTCCTGAGGTGAGTGGATCTTCGAAGGCTTCATGTCAGTTAAGTTGTCCTTTGATGTTTTGGACTTCGATGCATGTTTGCTACATTCCACACCCAAAACTTGAACGTGCACACTTCATTCCTTGTCGCTGAGATCTCTGGCTAGCATGCTTTGCCAAGATTTACCACCGATTTGCATGTATGCTAATTACCTCCCTCTGGTGTCTCCACGTCTCCAGGGTGTTCCTCTCGTGCTGACATGGCCACCAGCTCTTCCCACATGGAGTGCTTCAGTCTTTCTACTTAACGCTGCACGCATTTCCCCTGGAGTCTTGTTTACACATACAAGGGCGCTTCAGAAAGTTCATGGAAAATGTGTATCATCTTTTAATTCCTTTTTCCCACAAAACTTTCTTTAAGATTTGTATTTATTTGGGGCAGGCACTGAGGCGCAACAGATTAAACTGCCATCTGCAGCGCCAGCATACAATATGGGTGCCAGTTCAATTCCCGGCTGCTCAGCTTCCTATCTAGCTCCCTGCTAATGTGCCTGGGAAAGCAGCAGAGGATGTCCCAGGTGCTTGGGCCCCTGCACCCATGTGGGAGACCCAGAAGCTCCTGGCTTCAGTCTGGCCCAGTTCCAGTGTTGCAGCCATTTGTGGAGTGAATTAGCATTTTATTTATTTTCTTGAAAGGCAGAGTACTAGAAGAGGAAAAGATAGAGAAAGAGAGATGTGTTCCATCTATTGCTTCACTGGTCAAATGGCCACAACAGCCTGGGCTGGGCCAATGTTGCGGTTGATTTCTTTTCTGAGAGGAGGAGCGTGGTGGGGGCAAGAGGCGCGGAGTCACAGACCCCAGGAGTCAGGTGAAAGCAGGCCAGAGGCAAGCAGCCTGCAGACTCGTTTATTTCAGTTGGTACGGCTGCTTATATAGCCAAGGCAGCCAATCTGGTCAAGGGGCGGTCTATGCCCTAACCAATCATAGCCTGTTGCCAGGCAGTTTCTGTTGCCAGCAGCCATCTTGGCATGGTCTTCTCATTCCACCACAGTCCAGCCCAATTCAGGACCCTGGAACTCCATCTGGGTCTTCCATGTGGACGCAGGGACCCAAGCATGTGGGCTCCCCTCCACTGCTTTCCCAGATGCATTAACAGGGAGCTGGACTGGAAGTGGAACAGCTGGGAATTGAGCCCCTGCCCTTATGGGGTGCCAGCATCATAGGCAGTGGTGTTACCCACTGTGCCACCACAGCAGCTCTCAGAGGCGCCCTCACTAGGGGTTAAATGGCCCATGTTTTCCTGGGCATTGTCAGCCGGGGCGGGGGTGCAGGGAAGGTCACCACTCCCAGGACTTCATTTGTTTCGCTTTTTACATTTTCATATTTTTACCCATCTGGAAATTTTTGAAGTCAGAAATCACATGGAAATCCAGCTTCGTTTTGTTTCCAGTGACTGACTGGCTGCCTCGCCACCTTCCCATAGCCAAGATGTGCCGCTGGATTCCGATGTCGGGGGTCTCTTCCAGAACTTTCCTTGGGGTGACTCATCTGCCTTCCCACCTATTCCTACACCCGAGCTGTAGTAGAAGGAAACACCAGCCAGATGAACCGGCGTTAGAAAGGAGGCGTGGCCTGCGGACTCACCCTGGGCTCTGACCCACGCTTCCTCTTCGGCTGGAACCCCCTTACCCCGCAGCAGCTCGGGTGCGGGGGCTTCCTGAGGGCAAACACCGCCCCCTCTAATTCTCTCTGGATCTCCTGAGCAGAGGGCTCTTGGGGAAATCCCAGCCTCCTGGCCCTGGACGTATTTCCAAAGAAGGACAATTCCACAGGCTGCTGGTTTGCAGGAAGCACAGTTCTGATCTCCGGTCGGTGTGTTGACCTCTGGGGTTGCTGGAGGGGACTCCTGGGTCCACAGGTGACCTCTCCACAGGGGGAGGAACTCAGGGTCATGTTTCCTTGGTTACCAAAGCACTGAGGCACCCATGGCACAGTGCAGCGCGTTTGTTCTAGAATTCTCATGGGCAGAGGTGGAACGCACCTGTATTCACGGATGTGGCCTTGAC
Source organism: Oryctolagus cuniculus (assembly GCF_964237555.1). Classification (NCBI taxonomy): domain Eukaryota; kingdom Metazoa; phylum Chordata; class Mammalia; order Lagomorpha; family Leporidae; genus Oryctolagus; species Oryctolagus cuniculus. The sequence goes on from NC_091452.1 coordinate 10,150,943, forward strand.
ACAGGGAACTCAGGCAATCCACAAACCACAGTGCAATCTGTCTCCTGGCTCAAAGGGTTGACTCAGAACAAATAGTGCCGGGTATTGGACTGGGGTTATTTGTCCAAAACAAGCCCTGTTGAGATGTGCTTCTCTGCATACAGTGACCAACTTGAGACTCGCTGGGCCAAGTTTGATGATGTCACAGCCCCCCACACACACACTGGTTCTGGCCACCCAGAGGTCCCTCTTTGCTGGTTCTGTAAGAAAGCCACCAGCAGCTGTCATTTCCCCTGCTCCTGGTGTGTGCTGGACCCCTGGGACCTCGGCTGGTGCACCGGAGGGCTAACTTTCCAATTGCACTTAATTTGCATGAATTTCCATTTCAATGGCCTCCTGTGCTAAGTCCCAGCTCTGCCACCTGCCAGGTGAGCTTGGGTAGGACCCTTCCTCTGTGGTTGAAGACATTCCTGCCCCCCTCCTTTGCATGTGGAGGCCCTAACTCCCACTGCCTTAGAAAGTGGCTGTACTTGGAGATAGGGCTTTATGGGGGTGGGGGGAGGGTCATTAAGATAATTAGGCTGAAATCAATTTAATTAATTAAGGCAGTTAAGATTAAGGAGTTCCAAAGGGCAGGGCCCTAATCTGATCTGACCAACGCCCTGGGAAGTGGAGGAAGCAACCCCAGGGATGCAGACTGGGGCCACAGGAGGACACAGAGAGCAGGCGGCATCCACGCGCCAGCGACAGGGGCCCCAGAAGGAACCAGCTCGGCCGACACCTTGATCTTGAACTTGCCGCCCCCAGAACGGTGGGAAAATAGATGTCTAAGCTGCCCCGCCTTGGGCACCTGCTCGTGAAAGCCCCAGCGACTACCATGGTAGCACAGGAGGCAGGGGGCCAAGCAGGAGGGTTCGCAGGGGTGCACAGTGCTTGACACGGCGCCTGGGTTGTCACTGTCGCTGCTGTAACAGCGGGGCTCGGGGAGGAAGGGACTTGCCAAGGCCATCGAGCGGAGAGGAGGAAAACAGGGTGCACCCCAGCTGGGTCCTGCTCACCCCTCCCCCTCTCTCCTTCCGGCGCCTGGCTGCACCTCACCCCTTTGCTCCCTCTGCACCTGATCCTGGTGTCCCCTGCACCCGTGCCCTTTGCAGCCCGGCTCTGCTGCCATCCTGTGGCATTTGAGAGAGTAACATCAGCCTGAGCAGGCAGCAGGAAAGTTCTAGAAGATGGTCCCCTGTGGGTAAAGCCATCATGCTGTGACCAAGGGACAAAGGGTCGTGCTGAGCTGTGATCTCTGTAAGAAGGCTTTTTTTTTTTTTTGAGGATTTATTTTATTTACTTGAAAGTCAGAGTTACAGAGAGAGGAGGAGAGACAGAGAGAGGGGTCCTCCATCCACTGGTTCATGCCACAACCACCAGGGCTGGGCCAGGCCAGTCGAGGGTCGTGAGATGGGAACATTGTCCTGTGTGGTCCCAGCAGGGCTGGCATCATCAGAGGGGTCCTCTGATGGAGGTGGGGGAGCAGGATGCTGGGAGCAGAGGCTGGAGGGAGGGCCCAGCACCATAGAATGGATTCCACCCCCCAAAAACCCCTCGCTCTGAGGGTTCCAGGCCTGCAGACCCACGAGAGAATGAATCTGAGTGGTGATGGCCACTGGTCCCTGGTCATGGCGGCGGATGCCGTGACCCTGGACACATCCTCTCACTTCCCTGGGCCTCTGTGGCCTTGTCCACGAAACAGGGACACTTGGCTCAGACTCACAGACCGAGGCGTAGGAAGTGTGCCCCCAGGGGGAGCAGGAGAGCGGGAGTTTCCAATCTGCTCCAGTGTGTCCTTGGCCTCTTTCTGGGGGGGTCAAGGGCTCGCCGCCCCTCCCCGACCATCCCGTCCGTCTGAGGGATCTCCCGTGTGTCCTGCATAGTATGGACAGCAGATGGCCGGCCAGGTGGCGGCGGCTTGGCTAGAGCCCAGCTGGGAGCCCAGGATAAATCCAGATTGTCACACCGGTGAGGACAGCGGCTGGCGATGGCCACGTCCTGTGCTCCGGCCAGTCACGTCCCCCAGGTAGCCTGTTCAGCGTCAAGGGCACTGGGCATCCTGGACCCTGCTAAAGGGCCCCCCTCCAACCCCCCGCCTGCCTCTCTTAACGGGACTCTGCGTCTTCAGGGTGCCATCATCCATTTGTCCCTTCCCACGACGTGTAACCAGCATCACTTACGCACCAGCACCTTGGTTGCCTACCCATCGGTCGTCCTGCCCTTTGTCCTTGCTCCCAAAATTCCACCCAGGCCCAGGGCACGAGTCCCGACTGGCCTGAGCCAGCCCTGGTCTCCTGTGCCCACCGCCAATGAGCAAGCTTGCCGTGAGCACATGGCCAGTCCAGCATACAGAAGAGGCTACCGAGAGGTTCTGGGAGCACGGCCTTCCTGTTGAGAGAGGAGCCTTGCAAATCTCTCTGTCCTCCTGCTTGGGACACTGTTGTCGGAGACTGATTTCTGCAGCTTGGGCAGCCACTTTGTGCCCTGAAGGTGACAAAGCTAAGGCTGAAATAGCAACTCGTCAGGACGAGAAGTCATTCCCTCGGTTGGGGGATTCGTCCTGAGCCCTTGCTTAGCCAGGCTGTGGCCCGGACGTTTGCTGTCGCCATGAAGGTGTTTTCAGAGGTCAATCAGTAGACTGAGATGGTGGGCCTTGCCCAATCAGCTGAAGGGTCCCCAGGGAGGAAGGGGTTCTGGCTCCAGGTCGGCTCCTTGCTGGGTCTCAGCCTGGCTGCAGTCTTGGGGGTCACCTACCAGAGAGGAAAGGAGGGGGGAGGGGAGGGAAGAAATCTGCACATCACACACTCACACTCATACACACCACACACACACACACTCACACACCACTGATACACACCACTCACACTCACACAATCACCACACACTCACACAACACACTCACATACCACACTGATGTTCTCACACATACACACACACCACACTCATATACACTCACACACACACTCTCAGACACACTCACTCACACTCACACACCACACACACAATCACCACACACTCACAACACAGATACTCTCACACATGCTCACACTCACACCTCACACACTCAAACTCACACATGCTCACACACACACCACACACACACACACCACACATACTCACCACACACTCACACTCTCACACACGCTCACCACACACAACACACTGATACTGTCACATACACCACATACGCATTCTCACAACACACACTCACATACCACACTGATATTCTCACACACACACACCACACTCACACTCACACACACCACACTCACACTCACACTCACACACTCTCTGCTGGCGGCCTCGCCCGCAGGCAGTGGACGGTGGCTCACGTGCCCGGGTCCCTGCCGCCCACAGAGGAGACCGGCATGGAGCTCTGGCCCAGCCCGCCCGGCCCAGCCAATGCGAGTATTTGAGGAGTGAACCAGCGTATAGCAGACCCATTCTCTCTCTCTCTCTCTCTCTCTCTCTCTCTCTCTCTCTCTCTCTCTTTCTCTCTCTCTCTCCCCCCCCCGTCCCCCCCCCCCAGGACACAAATGAGTGTCCTGGTGAGAGCCTCTCTTAGCTGAGGTTCTGGGTGGCACCTGCACGGGAACCGCCCCCGGATCCTGTGACCTAAGGCAGCCACCCCTCCCCCTCCCCCCAGCCAGCTGAGCTGCACTGCCGGTCCTTGCGGGGGCGAGGGTGCGGGAGATGCGCGGCCCAGGAGCGCCGGACACCACGCCTGGCCCCGGGGTCCACGTCTGTCCACAGGCGTCTGCAGCGGATGGTGCTGGGACGATCGGCCAGCTGCGAGCCCGGGCTGCCGGGTGGATGAGGGTCTCGGCTTCCCCACGGAGACCCCCGCGCTGGGGTTAGGGCAAGGATGGCCCTGGGAGAGGCGGAAGGGTGGCTGTGTGCCGTGCACTCGCCGCACACAAGGGAACGGGAAGCCGTGGAGGCCACATCCTGGGGCACAACAATCGTGTCCAGGCCTCACTCCGCCTCCAATGCCAGCGGCCCGCTAATGCGCACCCCGGATCCAGTGTGGGAGTCCCCGCACCCACGGGGGAGGCCCAGAGAGAGCGCCAGGCTCCTGGCTCCATCCTGGCTTAGTCCCAGCTGTCATGGGCATGTGGGGAGTGAGCCAGCAGGTGGGAGATTCTCTCTCTCTCTCTCTCTCTCTCCCCTTAAATAAATGGAAATAAATAAAAATTTTAAAATGTGCTTGAGAAAAAAATAACATGTTTGCATGGATTATTTGTGTGTATGTGTGTGTGAGAGAGAGAGAGAGGGGAGAGAGAGAGAGAGCGAGCATGGCAACAAGTTAACATTTGAGGAATCTGGAGCCAGCGCCGCAGCTCACTAGGCTAATCCTCTGCCTTGCGGCACCGGCACACCGGGTTCTAGTCCCGGTCGGGGCGCCAGATTCTGTCCCGGTTGCCCCTCTTCCAGGCCAGCTCTCTGCTGTGGCCCGGGAGTGCAGTGGAGGATGGCCCACGTGTTTGGGTCCTGAACCCCATGGGAGACCAGGAGAAGCACCTGGCTCTTGCCTTCAGATAGGCACGGTGCGCCGGCCGTGGCGGCCATTGGAGGGTGAACCAACGGCAAAGGAAGACCTTTCTCTCTGTCTCTCTCTGTCCACTCTGCCTGTCAAAAAAAAAATTTTTTTTGAGGAATCTGAGCGCAGCCAATACAGGAGCTCCTTGTACTCTTTGTGACTTCTCCATCAGCCTCAAATTCATTCAAAATAAAGATTCAGACAAAACGGAAGGAGCCAGGGTTCCCACTTGGTTTTCACGCTAACACCTGTGCTGTGCTTGGGAGAGCAGAGCTGAGGCGCCGGCCCCCAGGCCCCCCCGCCCGGGGCAGTCACGGGCTCTCTCAGCGACAACTCACACCCGCGCACTGCCGACTTGTCAGGAGGGTGACAGTGATGGTGACAGTGACGGTGCATCTAAGCAGGGGCTTCCACCCTCACCGCCACCATCTCCAGAGTCACAGGCTTCCCACTAAGACCCCCCACTTGCCTGTGAGAGCCACATGATCTGGAGCCCCAGACAAACCAGGTGCTCACTCACTGGTGACACTCAGCTCGTCACTTGTCCCTTGGAACCTCCGAGTGCTCACCTGTGTTCACCGGGAGACTCCGGGTGCCATTGTGGCTGCATCCTGGCCAGGGCCCCCTTCCCGGCTGCACGCGGCCACCTCCTCGGCCTGCGCTTGTGTGGCCAGGCCTGGCTCGGGCACTTCCTCCAAGGCCCCCGTTCTGCCGGATTTGAACCCCGCCTCCTGCCTCATCTGACCTTACCTACCCCCTTAAGAGCCCGACCGCCACAGCAGCCCCCCCCCGGACAGGGGCCTAGGCCTTGGACACGTGAGTGTGGGGAGGGAGTGCAGATGGCACTGCAACGCCACTTCTGGTGCAGAGCTGACCCAGGAGACACGGGCTCACTGTGTTCCCAGGAGCTCTGCTCACGTCGGCCAGAGGTGCCCATTAGAGAACGCACGGACAAACAATGTGATGTACACTCAGGGATCCCTGGACCACGCCCCCCCCCAGCACCTGGGGAGAGCCTGGACCACGCCACACCCCACCCCGGGAGCACCTGGGGAGAGCCCTGGACCACATCCCCCCAGCACCTGGGGAGGGAAGAGCCTGGACCACACACCCTGCAGGAGTGCCTGGGAAGAGCCTGGACCACATTGCCCCACTAGGAGCACCTGGGGAGAGCCCTGGACCACATTGCCCCCTGGGAGCACCTGGGGAGAGCGAGTAAGAGGGATGAGTCACCTGCAGAAGGACGCACATTTGTGGAGACAGGAGACAGAGGGGGTGTTCCCAGGGCCTGGAGGGCGGGGCAAGTCGGTATTTAATGGGGGCCAAGTTTGATTGGCAAGACGGCAATGCTGCGGGGATTAGGCGCACACCCATGTGAACTTAGCCATGACTCAGAAAGGATGGCGACGGTAAACTCTATAGGATGAGCGTCTGGCACAGCGGCTGAGCCACCAGTTGGGACGCCCACATCCGGCACCCGAGGGCTGCTTCAATTCCCTCCCCACTTCCGATCCAGCTTCCTGCTGGGGTGCACTCTGGGAGGCAGCACATGGTGGCTTAAGTGCCTGGGTCCCTGCCACCCGCGTGGGAGATCTGGATGGGGTTCTGGCTCCAGACTTCAGTCTGGCTCCACTCTGGCTAAGTAAACCAGTGGATAGAAGATTCTCTCTCTCTCTCTCTCTCTCTCTCTCTCTCTCTCTCTCTCTCTCAAGTTAAATGAAAATAAACAAAAGTTTTTATTTTATGTGTTTTGACCCCAATATCATTAAAAATTTATCTGAAAATCTCACCATAGACCAAGATGTGCCACCAGAGGGCGCGCTGCACCCACTCGCGTTTCAGTTCACAGCGGCACTCACACAATCACACACTCACACACACATGTATACACTCACACACACAAACCGGTGCATCATAGTCTTTGATCACAATCCACACTGACCAGCTTTTAGTTAGCGACTTTTCAGAGTGTAACAGGGACGGGCATTCGGGGCAGGGACAAGACGCCACTAGGGACACGCACACCCCACACTGGAGCACCTGGGTCAGTGCCCCCCTCTGCCCCCCACAAGTTCCAGCTTCCTGTGTGTGTGCACGCAGGCAGGCTGCCATGATGGCGCGAGTGATGGGGTCCCTGCCACTCCACAGGGGCCCGGGGTTGAGTTCCCAACACCTGGCTTTTACTGCCCGGCCCAGTCCCAGCTGTTGTGGGCATTTGGGAAGTGAACCAGACAATGGGGACCCTGTCTCTCTGCCTTTCAAATAAATAAAAGTAAATAAAAACTTTTAAATGTCATAAAACCTGGGGAACCGCCACCTAAAACAAAAGCTAGGATCTTGACAATGACTTACAACCGACCACAGGGTCCCCACCCCCAGTCACATTCCCCCTGCTGGGATCCTCGCCCCAAGTCCCACATGGATTTTCCCTGTCTCCTTGCCACACGGAGTGCGTGTGTGTGTGTGACTTGAATTGCCTTTAACTTTATAAAAAGGACATCATGTTTATGTAACGGGGCTTTTCATTGGCTGTCCCATGTCGGGTGTCCGACCCCATCATGGGTGTGGCCAGAGCGTGGCGGGTGCCACGCAATGTTCCACCAAGGGAATTAAGCCCTACTCGCTCATTTGCTCTCCTGGGGGTGGGTATTTATGTGGTTTCCAACTTTTTTTTTAAAGTGGCTTATTTTAATTTGATCTGCTTGAAAAGCAGAGTGACGGGGGGAAGGAGAGAAAGAGAGGAGAGAGAAAGAGAGAGAGAGAGAGATGTTTCATATCCTGATTCACTCCCCCAGATGCCCAGAGCAGCCAGAGCTGAGCCGGGCTGAAGCCAGGAGCCTGGGACTTCATCCGGGTCTCCCACGTGGATGGCAGGGGCCTGAGCACTTGCACCGGCATCCGCTGCTCTCCAGGTGCCTTAGCAGGGAGCTGGACCGGAAGCAGAGCAGCTGGGACTCGAACCGGCGGTCTGATGTGGGCCGTCAGTGTCACAATGGCCGTTTAACCCACCGGGTCACAACACCGACCCCAACCCTCCCCTTGGATCCTTCCATCCAGGGAAAGAACCATTGGCCAAAAAAGCACAGGAACTGTGCCCCTCCCAGCCAGTCGCAGGTGGGGCTTTCTCCCGGAGATTCCCACGCCATCCAGAGGGAGGCGCTCTGAGCCCTCGCCAGTGCGGCCGGATGTGAATTTTAGGTCCGGGCACCAGCCCCTGCCTGGGGATAGGGAAGCGCACTTCCAGTGCCCGCAGCCTGCACACGGGGGACCCCCTTGGCAGTACCCACCAGGGCCCGCCCTGGACATCACCATTCTGGGGTCTCTGGTTCCTGGTGGGGCGGGAAGACCTTTCCCCAATCTGCAGCCTGCAGCCTGAGGCCCCGCCGGCTTGCAGGGGCCCTGCCTGGGTCCCTAAGATGCCCAAATGGTCCTCTCACTCTGTTTCCTGTTTTCCACCAAAACAGTTTCTCCATTGCTGAGGGCAAGGTCCCAGCGGAAGGGAGCAGGACTCAGAAAAGCACCATCTCCCGTCTCCATCGGCAGCGGGGCCTCCCACACTCACAGCCCAGTCGTGTGCGACCCTGCACTGCTCGTCATGGTCACTCCTCTCATCCTGTGTCCCTGCCGGGCCCTGCTATGCCTGGACCAGGGCCCGGGCACACAGTACAGCCTCAATAGCCAACCTAAACAGGCCAACTTGCAGCAAACCTCCTCCCGATGACCCATGGGATGAAACTCGAACCCGCAGGGGGGCTCCCCAGGCCCTGCGGGCGCCCCTGTCCACTCTGACTGCCCTCCAGGCACCCCGCCCCGCCTTCAGAGGGCACAGCGGCTTCTGGCGTGTGGCCTGAACACACCAAGCTCTCTCCCACCTCAGGGCCTTTGCACATCCTTGCCCCCTCTGCCTGCCACGTTCCGTTTCCTTCCTGCAGAAGCCATGGGAAGACTTCTGGATCTCTCTGGGGGCAGCTGAAGCAGCACCTCCTCCGGGAAGCTTTCCTGACTCCCCAGGCTGGGTGGGGCCTCTGTGAGATGTTGGCATGACATCCTGACCTTCCTTTTCCTGGCCTTTGCTGTGTGGGCTTCTCCAATTCTCGTCTGACTCCCCCACCAGACTCGGGATTAGGAGGCAGGAAGCTCACTGGGGATGAGCTCTGGCACGCAGGAGTGGCCTGGTGCTTACTGGCGGGTTGGATGGCTGGGGGATGATGATGGATGCATAGATGGGTGATAGGATGGGTGGTGAAGAAGAAGGAAGAAAAGGATAGAGAAAGGGAGAGAGATGGAAACTGCATGGGTACAAATGTAGATGAATGGATGATGGATAGAGATCAACAGCTGTGTTCACTCCTTCCCGCCACCCTTCTGTGCTAACGTCACATGCACACGCATGTCCTGGCCAGGTCAACAATGCTGGGAGAAGCAGACGCCTCATTCTTTAGGTTGAATCGTTGGTCATGAAACCACCAGCAATCACAGAGCTAGGAAAGCCCCGCGGCTCTCACAGGCAGGTGAAACAAGTGTGCAGGGAGCTGCCCCAGGCTTGAGGAGCAGGTGAAAGATCTAGAAAAGTGGCAAAACAACCTGCCCCCTTGGGGCTGGTGCTGTGGCGCAGCAGGCTAAGCCTCTGTTTGTGATGCCACATCCCATGTGGGCACTGGTTCTGGTCCCGGCTGCTCCACTTCCGATCCAGCGCTCTGCTATGGCCTGGGAAAGCAGTAGAAGATGGCTCAAGTCCTTGGGCCCCTGCACCCACGTGGGAGACCTGGAAGAAGCTCCTGGCTCCTGGCTCCAGATGGGTGCAGCTCGGGCCATTGCAGCCATTTGGGGAGTGAACCAGTGGATGGAAGACACTTTCTCTCTCTCTCTCCCCGCTCCCATGCCATCTGTTTGATTTCATTGAATTGATGGCCTCAGCTGGAACCACACACCCCAAGGGAGCAAGACAAAAGCACACAGGAAAGAAGATCCTGGGGTGAGTTTTCTAGGGGTGCGATGCGTGCATGCACACGCAGTGCCTCGGCCGATGGAGCACGAGCTCCTGGTCCCTGCTCTGCTGGCCTCCCCACCGGCCTCCCAGCCCTCTCCCCACACCTCGTGGCCTCCTTTCTGCCTAACTCCTTTCTCCCTCCTTGGAGCTCCCTCCTCCCAGGGTGCCCCAGGAGTGGGGCTGCACACTCCCGGGGGTCCGCAGCCGCCCGTGGCACCAGACCCGCAGCTGGACTCGGTTCATCAGCTGCTCAGCCAACAGACACTGCCACGTGGCCGGGAGAGGTGCAGAGGGTGAGGCTCCAACCCCATGTGGCCCCTTCCTGCCCCCAGGAGTCCCAATCCCCCAGCTGCTGGGGTGGCGTAGAGACGAGTGAGTGTCCTGGAAGCGCCCGGCTCCTCACTGGCACTGGGTAAATGCGCCATGATGCGCTGAGTAGTGGCCAGACCACACAAGGATGAATACCACAGCCCCCGATCCCACAGACGTCTGCTGGAGCACGCACAGCTTTCGTCCAAGTGGCTGACGGTCGGACGAGCGCCATGTCACGATATGGGCCAAGGAGCCACAGAGGATGGTGGGATGGCTTCAGGGGAGGCTTCTTGGAGGGGGTGACGTTTATCAGAGCTTCAAAGGCGTGACACAGGGAGTCCAGGGAGTTGCATTCCTCTGCCCCGTGTGTGGCTACATCCCCTTGGGGTCTGCTAAGCACCAGCTTTTGGGTCACTGCTTCCGTTGAGAAGAACCTGCTCAAAACCACGGCCCTTCTTCCCCCACCCCGCCCCCCAACAGGCACATCCGGAGAAGTCTGGCTTAGCGACGAGTGCAAGCCCTCCCAGGCACAGAGCCCCAGAAAGCTGTCGGCCAGCCCTTGGCTAAAACCCCAGAGCTCAGAGGTCTCAGAGGCACCCACTCGCTGCAGACGGAACTCTGCCTCAGACAGAGCCTCTCTCTCTCTCTCTTTCTCTCTCTCTCTCATCTGCAGCTGTGCAGCACACAGGGTCCTTGACCCAGTCTGGAAAAGCCCATCGGGCACCGGGCTGCAGGGAGGAGCAGGGGCCTGGGACGGGGCGAGGCCCGGTCCTGGGAACACGCCCCGGCCTTGCTGAGTTTGTGATGTGGCCCCGGGGGAGTGCGGGCGGCTCTGCAGCCTCCTAGCCCAGCCGCTGATCCCGGGTGCCCGCCAGGCCGGACTTCCAAGGCTCGCAGCCCTCACCTTCTGCACCTAAACACCCTCAGCTGATCTGCGTCCTAGACTGCACCCAGCAGGCCAGGCGGGGGGGGGGACAGGAGCTGCTGCCACACCAGCCTCGCCAGCCACCCGACCCGCACTCACCCAGCATTAATGGAGCACCTGTTGTGTGCAGGCAGCTCTGAATAAGCCGGTGCAGGGTCCCCGCCCCTGGCTGGGAAGAGGATTCCACACCCCCCCCCCCAACCTGGAGCAGGTGGGTGCTTGGCAGGACATGGGTGTTGGGCGGTACCGGGGCACTGGCAGCAGCATCAGATGCGGGTCTGCTCCTGGCCACTGCTCTCGACCTCTGGGTGACCCTGCACCTGCTTCTCCCCGCCCCGAGCCTCTGCCTTGGTCCATCCGAGGCCACGGCCGCCTTTGGCTTTGGAATGGTCTCACCGCCTCTTTCCCACCTCCACACATAGCGCAGCGGAAAAGGAGGCCGCCGGCAGCAGGCTGCGAGATCCTGGGCCAGACGGTCTCTGTATCTGGTTCACTCACCGGGACATTTAGTGGGCGCCTACTGTGTGCCGCACCACACATTCCAGCAGGTGAGCGCTGACGCCCTGCGGGCCAGCAGGCGGCCGTGGGGGCGTCCCGCGCGGGCCCAGCCGCGGATCCGGAGCGCCCCGGGACTCGCGTGTCAGCGCCGGCGGCGCGAGGGCCGCGATCTGTCTCCTCCCCTTCCTCCTCCCCGCCCCCTCCCCTTCCCTCCCCGCGCCGCCGCGGCCGCCTCCCTCCCTCCTTCCCTCCCGCGGGATCCCGGCTCCTGCGTCCGTCGGTCTGCCGGGCAGTGTGTCCGCGCGCGCGCGGCGCCCCGGGGCCCCGCAGGGTAAGGGCACGGAAGCGGGACCGCGGCCCCCTCCCACTCCGGGGGGAGCCCGGGAGGCGGCGGTGCCGACGCGCGGGCGGAGGAGCAGGCAGAGCGGAGGTGAGGCGGGGAGAGCGCGGGTGCCCGGGGACCCCACCCCCGGCTCCTGCGGGGAGGTCTAGGCTGGGGGACCCGGCTGTTCCCCCCAGGTCGGGAGGCGGCGGCCATCCAGCTCCTGGCCTCGTCCCCTGCGTGATGCGACCCCCGAGGGGCCCTGGGCCGCGCCTGCAGCGCCGCGCACCCCGCACACCCCGCATCCCCCAGGGGAGGGGCGCGCTCGGGGAGGGGCCGAGGAGGGGGCTCTGCGGGCGGGGAGTCTCGGGAACCCGCGCCCCTGGCCCAGACCCAAGCATCAGGCCTGTCCCGAAGGGCCGCGGGCGGGGCGACCCCTCGCAGCCCCCCTGGCCGCCCCCCATCAGCTCCCCATTGTTCTCAGCCCAGCGCTCTCCTGGGAAGGGGGAGGGGGGCTGCGCGCTCCTCTTAAAGGGCCCTCTCCCCCTCTTGTCTCCCGGCAGGTCGCGAGCACGAGTGGGGTGGGGCGTGCCCACGGCCCCCGCCCCCCTCGCTCCCCTCGGCCCCCCGCCCAGCTCCAGAGCCGCAGCCCCGGGGCCCTCGGGCCGGGGGTCCGCGCTGTGCTCTCCTGCTGTGTTCTGCGACCACCCAGGCCTTCCAGGACACTGCTGTGGAGAGGGGACAGGGGGACAGGGCCGACCCTGCAGCAGGAGCCGTCGGGGAGGGGCGGACCGAGGCTGGGCAAGCCGCCCCGCAGAAGCTGAGCGCGGGGTCTGGGACGCAGTGGGAGCGCAGAGTGCCGGTGAGCGCCGCAGCGAGCAAGCGCAGGCTGGGGCCCGGCTCCTGGGTGACAGGCCCTGCCTGGCGGGGTGAAGAGGGCTGGAGACTGGACCTAGCCCAGGGGCCGAGCATCGGCGGCACCGGCATCGAGGAGCCCCTGTCCTCCCGGCCTAGGGGAGACACCTGCTGTGGCCGCATCCCTCATCTGAGACAGCCCCGCCGCCAAGGGGCCCTGGCGCCTGGATCTGCACTCGGGCTCCTTTGACTGAGGCCTCCAGGCCTGGGCAGGACCGACCTTGCTGCCCGCCTGCTCCCCGCCCACCGGAGTGGGGCCCGGGGCGGCAGCAGCAGCCATGTCACGGCCAGGCCAGGGCGTGATGGTGCCCGTGTCCGGGCTGGGCTTCCCCCCGCAGAACGTGGCCCGGGTGGTGGTGTGGGAGTGGCTGAATGAGTACAGCCGCTGGCGGCCCTACACGGCCACCGTGTGCCACCACATTGAGAATGTGCTCAAGGAGGATGCCCGGGGCTCCGTGGTCCTGGGGCAGGTGGACGCCCAGCTGGTACCCTACATCATTGACCTGCAGTCCATGCACCAGTTTCGCCAGGACACAGGTGAGTCTGCTCCTACTGGCCCCATCCCCGCGGCTGCCACCGAAGGGGGCTGGGTGCTGAGATGCCACCCAGCACCCCAGGAGGAGGGGGCTGCAGACCGGAGCTGCGGCCTCCTCGCCCCACCCCCACCCCCAGGGACAAGGGACAATCCTGCCATGGCCCAGTTAAGACCTGGGTTTCAGTGCAGCCTCTTAGATGAATTGTAGGGCCTCCGCTTCCTTAGCTATAAAGCACACAGGTCTGTATCCCTAATAGACTGGTGCTCAGGACCCAGGAGAGCATTGGCGCTCAATTATTGACAGCCAGGGCCTTTGCTCTACTTCTTCCTTCGATTTCCCCCAACAACCACAGGTAGTAAACGTTACTACTGCTTTAGTAGTAGTAGTAGTGGCCGGCGCCGCAGCTCACTAGGCTAATCCTCCGCCTTGCGGCGCTGGCACTCCGGGTTCTAGTCCCGATCGGGGCACCGGATTCTGTCCCGGTTGCCCCTCTTCCAGGCCAGCTCTCTGCTGTGGCCCGGGAGTGCAGTGGAGGATGGCCCAAGTGCTTGGGCCCTGCACCCCATGGGAGACCAGGGGAAGCACCTGGCTCCTGCCATCGGATCAGCACGGTGTGCTGGCTGCAGCGCACCAGCCGTGGCGGCCATTGGAGGGTGAACCAACGGCAAGAGGAAAACCTTTCTCTCTGTCTCTCTCTCTCACTGTCCACTCTGCCTGTCAAAAAAAAAAAAAAAAGTGGTAGTAGTAGTAGTAGTAGTAGCAGCCCATGTTACAGGTGGAGAAACTGAGTCTCGTGGAAGCTGAGGGATTTGAACTCAGAGGTGGGATTTTAACCCCCGGGAATTGAATTCCAGAGCCGGAGCCCGTGGCTGATACCCTAGACGGGTCCCAGGTGGGGGTGGTGTTGGGGCGGTGATGACAGAGATGGCGTTGGCCGTGACGTTGGTGCTGTGCGAATGGTGGTGATGTGTCCTGGCAACGGTGGGCCAGGGCGATGGTGCTGGCGGTGGTAGTACTGCTTGTGGAGTGGTCGGTGTGGTGGCTCGGGCGGCTGTGTTGGTGGTGGTATCGGTGTGCTGTGTGGGGAGCAAGTGGCGGCAGTCTTGGTGGCCACGTGGGGCAGGTTGTCTGTGTGTGGGTGTTGCTTGGTGCTGTGGGTAGCACAGGGGTGGTGGTGATGTGGTGTCGGTGCCGACGTGACAGGTGCGGAGCAGAGGAGAGCAGCCAGGTCCACTCACGGGCTCACCCTTCCCTGCTGGCCTTCTGCCATCACCGGGCAGGTGTTCCTGGGGCTGCCTTGGTGGTCTCTATGGCTGCGTGGTGGGCAGTGAGGAGGGTGGGGTCCTGCCAAAGCACCCTTGGCACATTTGACCCCCGAGGGCCAGCACAGGGGGCTTTGGGGGCCATCCCTATGAAGCGATGGGGGACAGAACTGCACGTGGCCACCTTGGGGGTAGGGAGGACACTTTCCTCCTGTCTAGAGCTGCGCCGTCCAACCTGGCAGCCGCTGCCACATGTGGCTCCTTGAGCTGACATTAGTTCAAACAAAGCGAAGTTTCCAGTCGGGCTCAGCAGCCTCACTGGCCACACGTGAGCACCCGTGCACCTGCCGGGTCCTCGCCGAGGCGAGAAACGCAGCTGAAGTCCTACCAAGTGGCTTCTTGCTGGGACAGTTCCGTCCCTCTCCATCTCCCCAGCTCCGAGCGTTGGCCACAGCCAGGGATGCTGCCCGGCCACTGCCTAATCCTTTACGGGGCCCTGCTCAGTGGCAGACTCTACGAGCCACACAGGGTCCTCAGTGGAGGGGCTGCACCAGACATCCCACTGCAGTGGGGGAGCAGGCCAACTCCCGACCTCGCAGGCTGAGTGGCAGGGCAGAAAGTACGAGGTGCACTGGTCTAGGCATCCCGGGGGGAGGCTAGTCCAAGGGAGTGATGCGTGACCAGAGATGTGCAGAACATACAGGGAAGAGCCAGTGTTTCAGGCAGTTGAAACAGCCAGTGCAAAGGCCCTGGGGCAGGAAGGCACAGAGCACATTTAGGTCCGCCGTGTAGGTGTGCAGTTTACAGGGGGAGGAAGGTATGAGATGAGCACAGAGCAAGCACCAGAAGCATGGGTTTGCTCCACAGTGGAAAGGACTTTGAATTTGATCCTGAGTAGGGGAAGTCACCCTCCAGTCCTTGTCCCCATTCCTCCAGAGGGGCATGGAGGCGCTGACTGAGAAGTGAGACGGGCTGGCCATGTGAGCGTGAAGGTGGAGGCAGGGGTCTGATGGCAGGGGTCTGGTGGCTGGTCTCCTGCTTGGTGGTTTGCTACCCTGGGGCTTCCAGGCCAATGTTGGGTGAGATTTCCCAGGTCCCAGCTGGGACAGGGAGTCACAAAAAGCAGGGACAGCCCTTTGCCAGGCTGGCAACCTCGCCTCCAGCCCCCTCCCCCTGCGCGGGGCCCTCTCCTATTCCCAGCACCCCCTCTTGAGCTCCTGAGCCCCAAGCTCCCCCCACCCCATGCCCTAGCAACAGAACCGATACCCTCGATGCTGCCCCCTCTGTTACGGCTCAGCCTTGCTGCGTTCCAGAAGAGCAGCTCTGGTCACTTCCCGGCACCCCCTGCTAGCGCTCCCCGGAGCGGCTCACTCCACACCTGCCCCTGTTTGCCGGAAAAGGGAAAAAACCGCCCATCCCTCTGCAGGCTGCTGGCTGCCCGCCGAGACCCCCCAGGCAGGGAGAAGCGCCTGGAAACCCACAGGAGCTGGCAGGGGAACGCTGCTGGGCGGGGGGGACCGGCTCCCACTTCACCCAGGAGCAGAAGCTTGGCAGGAAAGCAGCGCTCGTCCCCACTGTAGGTGACCCGGAAAGAGCGAGCCTGAGTCCCGGGCTCCCCTCTGCACTGGCCAGCTGTGTGACCCTGGGCGGTGGCCTCCGCTCTGCATGGCGGCTTGAACATCTGTGCACCGGGCAGAACACTGCATCTAGCAGGGTTGTGGGGATGCAGCCCTCATACTGGGGCTGAGGGGACCCCAGGGGAGACAATCGAGCCTGCTATGCCCCCCCCCCAAATCACCCAGGCACCCACTGTGTACCTGGCAGCTGCTCAGGCTGTGGGTGCAGGAGAGATGAGTTAGAGACCCTAACTCTTTTTCTTTAAAAAACATTTGTTTATTTATTGGTGAGGCAGAGTTACAGGCAGAGAGAGGGAGAGGCAGAGAGAGGTCTACCACTCCCCAGACGGCCACAATGGCCGGAGCTGCGCCGATCCGAAGTCAGGAGCCAGGAGCTTCTTCCAGATCTCCCATGTGAGTGCAGGGGCCCAAGCACACGGGCCACCCTCAGCTGCTTTCCCAGGCCGTCAGCAGGGAGCTGGGAGACACTGCATCTTGCAAACTAGCACAAATCTGCAAAACCCGCAGCTCGTGCACATGTGCGGAGAGGAGCGTGGCTGCCTTGTAGATTTCCCGACAGTCGGGTTCCTGAGAAGTTGTTGGCGCTGCGCTGACACATGGGAGGCGGGGAGCCCCCACCGCAGCAGCTGCCCACTGTCTGTGTTGGGTCGAGGGGTAGCTATCTTGGGCTTTCAGCTGGAGAGTATTCAGGGACCCACAGGCTCCGTGGCCGCTACACTAGACAGTATGTAAATGAAGGAGTGTGTCTGTGTCGGGTGAAACTCGTTGACACTACGATTTGAATTCCATGCCGCTGTCATGGTTCACGGGAGCTTCTTATTTTCAAACGTAAACACCGCTCTGAGTTCCCCAGGCTGCACGAGAGCAGGTGGTGGCCACACGTCCTCGGCCTGCCCTGCCCGTCGGGTGAGGCCATGCTCTCGCCATGCAACACCCCGCATGATGCATGTGGCGTGTGCCACATGTGTGTGCATGCGTGCACACAGCACCAGCCTGCTTGTGCACGTGCCTCGTGTGAGCCAGCGGAAGAACACCCAGGTGTCAGAGCCTCTAGGGAGAAGCCAGGCCCTGGTCCCGTGGGGACCAGTGTGCGTTCAGCTGCCGCCCCGCGTCTTTCTCCTGCTGGGCTGTCTCCCCCGCTCGTCACCATGGCGTGAGGTCCCCCCCATGTCTGAGTGTGCGCTGGGAACCAGAGTCCCCCACTTGGAGGCAGTATGCTATGACCCTGGGCCATGGGACCCATGAACGCAGTGTCCCAGTAAAGGGGCGCGGGGGATGGCCGGAGACAGGCACAGGCGCGCTCAGGGCTGTGGGCTGTGCCCGCTGGGCCCGGCAGTGGGGGAAGGTGTGGGGGTGGCTCTGCCCCCGGAAGAGGCCGCCACTTCCTCGGGAGCCATCTGCATCCCCTGCTGTGGGCACAGCAGCCTGCGGGGGCCTCACCAGACCCCGCAGCTGGACGGAGTGGGGGTGGGGGTGCTCGGCCACTTCCTGGCTGCTTCCAGGTCACTCCCAGGTCCCCTACCTGACTGATGGCCCCCATCCTGCGTTCCGTCTGCCGCTGGAAGGGCTCAGGGCGGCTGCCTGCCTGTCCTGTAGATGGGGCAGCAGAGGCCGGCGGAGGCCAGGCTGGGTGGCCCTCCACAAAAGCTGTGCCTCAGGCTACAGGCAAGGCTGCATCGGGGCTTGCAAGCCAGCATGCTGGCGTGACAGGTGGCAGCCGGCTCCAGCGTCTCCCAGGCTCAATCCATCCCCGGGCAGCTTGGGCTCCACTCAGCCCTGGTGCCTGCCCTCAGGGAAAGTCCAGGCTGGCACAGTTAGGCTGCTGAGGTCAGGGTGCCACCACTGGGAAAAGGACCTCCAGATGGGAAGACTGAGGCCCAGAGAGGGTGGGTGACTTGCCCAAGGTCACACAGCCTGTTAGTCCCAAGCTAGAACCCAGGTCTCCAAGCAGGGACCAGGGATAGAAAACCAGGCGACACTGGATGCCAGGGCTGATTTACCTTCTCCTTCACCTTGGAGGGGGCTCTGCTGAATTTGTTGTCAGGGCCCGGACCAAGGCAGAGCCAACCTGTGCTACCCTGGAGGCCTCCGGGGCCCAGCTCCCTGGTTACAGGACCCCTGGGGACCCAGAGCCAGCCGAGCTGGGCCACCCTCGGGCTGGGTCTAACACCCTGGGGAGGTGTTGCCCTGTGGCGGCAGCCGCAGGTGCACCTGAGCTGTACATGGGCCCCTCCTGAGACCGTGCCCGCACTGCCTACAGGTCCACCACCGCAGAGCCATTCTTTGACCTCCGCCCACTAGTGCAGCTCCAAGAGCCTCGTCCAATACCAGAAACTCACCGCCCCTGTTATTGCGTGGTCCCTGGTGCCTTCTCAGTACCAGGCCCCAGGCTGGGTCTCGGGACCACCAGAGAGGACAAGATGAACCCATCTCAGCGTGCAGTAGAGCAGAGGCAGACACGGCTCCCAGGCACGGCGTTCGAAGGCGCCGGCTCAGGAGGCCAGCGGCCTGGCCGGCTGTGTGGCCGCGGTCAAAGCCTTCACCCCCCTGAGCTTTCCTCTCCTCCCTGCAAAATGGGGGTGAGCATGTCCCTTCCCGAGGGGGCTGTCCTGAGGGTGCAGTGAGATGGCGGCGCGCGAACAGGGGCAGCGCTACATGGCACGCCCCTTGCAGCCAGCCCCCTGGGGGGAGGGGCATCCCAGGGTGCCTTGGACTGGGGGCGCTCCGAGCAGCCCTCCCCCCCACCGTGTCTGGTGCGGATAAACAGGTGGATGGGAGGACGCATCTAGGAAGAAAGAGCAGCGGGCGCTCCTGGGGAGAGTCGGGACTGAGGGCAGAGGAGGCGGTGAGGAGCGAGGGGGGCAGGGGAAAGAGGCCTCCTGGGGCCCGACAGGCCGGGCGGCCAGCTGCTGCCCTTTAGCGGCCAAGCCCCAGGGGACCCTGAGCCAGGCTGCAGGACCAGCCCCGGGAGCCAGGGCCCGAGCAGGTGGGGCAGGGGCTGCTAGCTCAGGCCCCTCCTCCCTCTGCCTGGGCGCCCTTCACCCATCCAGCTCGTAGGGGGCGTGGGATGGGTGGATCCTGGGCTGCAGCAGGGTGGGGGCGGGGCTGCTCCCAGACTCCTCCTGTGCCAGGTTCCGGCTGCCCCAGGACCCTGGACAGCGCTGCCAGCTGCCCTGTCCCTCCACACCCGAGGGGGCTGGGGTGGGACAGCCTGGGTCCCCGCCCCCGCTTCTCCCTTCTCTGTTTTCTGCTTCTGCCCATCCCCCAGCCTCTTCTCCCCAAGGGAAGAAAGGTGACGGGCACTGGGCCGAGGAGCGAGGTTAGAGAGTGAGGGCGGGGTGGGGGAGGTGATGGGAGGGCGGTGTGAGGTGAGCTGGGGACGAGGACAGGGAGGTGACAGGCATAGGACTGGGGCTGGCACGGGGGGCATGAAGGGGGCTGACCCTGATGGGGAGGCACCGGGGCTGTGGTGGAGGGTGAGGAGGTGAGAAGGTGTGACAGGGGAGGCGTGCAGTTCTGATGGAGGACGGGAGGAGGGGCAGAAGGAGCTCTGATGGTGGAGGTAAGGGAGCGTCCTGGGAGATGGAGGTGTGTGGGCGTTGGGCTGTGCTAGGGGTGGGAGGAGATGAAAGGAGTGGTGGGGGACATTAGAGACGGGGTGAGGCTGGCCGGCTGGGGAGCTGACAGGGGGGCAGGACTGATGGAGGAGCCCACTCAGGTGGCCGACAGTGGGGTCCCCAGTGTGGAGTTCGTAGGGGCCCAGGGCCTGCTGTGGCCTCGCACTTTGCCTCTGGGTCACCCAGTTCCTGTGCCAGCCGGTCCCCAGGACAACCTCCAGGCCCCTATGTAGTCACCCCCAGAGTCACCCCAGGGCATGGGGCCCCCAAAACCTGGAGCTGGCTGCCTTGGGGAGCCTCAGACTCTGGGTCCCTTCCCAGCAGCTCACTGGGATTGTGGGAGCAGGTAGACCACAACGTCTCTGCCTGTCATATGGACCCAGTGGCAGTCATGGAGTTGTCCAGATCCATTCACTCAACAGGGATTTAGTGAGCACCTACTATGTGCTGGGCACTAAGAATGCCACAAGAAAGAGGACAGCTACCATGCCCCGCCCCCAGGGTGCTCTGTTCTGGCGAGGGTGCCGGTTGTGACACACGCGGCCAGGCACCAGGGAAGCCCCAGGCTGGGGGGTCTGTTCCTGGCCTTGGTCCCCGAGGAGCTGCCAGGGTGGGGGCCGAGTCTTGGAGAGAGGCCCACGTGGCGGGGTCCAGGCCCTGCAGCCCGGCTCAGATCTCTCCTGCTGGCTTCTGCTGCACAGACAGCGGCGGCAGGCGGGTGACAGGGTGCAGGGGGGAGCCTGGCGCCAGGCCCTGGAGCCAACAATCGCAGCAGCCATGGCGGGGCCGCCTCCTCTCCTGGTGACAGCCAGGGCTGCCTGGCCTCCGTCCCCCTCTCTCTGGTTGCAGGCAGCGCCTGCCAGGGAAAGCTCAGAGCTCACCCGCAGCCGCGCCTTCGTGGGGCGCCCCGGCTTCCTCTGTCCTAGGGAACAAGAGGCCACCATGCCCAGGGGTCGGCCTGCTGGTGCCATAGAAAGCACAGTCAGGGGCCTGAGTTCGAGATCTGCTTGTGGGGTGACAGTTTTCCCGCTGACACAGGGGCTACAAATTCGGATGCTGACAGGGCCTGGGCAGAAGTGTGTGCGGCTGCTGGAAGGCGGAAGTTTTTAAGTGTCTTGTTCTCCAGCGCCTGGTATGCAGTAGGCGCTCAATAAATCCCTGAAGGTGCAAACGTGGCGAGATGACTGCGCACCTGCCTCCTGGTGCCGGGGAGGCCCATCCTGGGGCCATGTCTTTGGATATTTTGCAATTTTGGAAATCCAGACTTGCATGAGTCTAGCCCGGTTTTTAAATATTGCCCACTACTTTTAAACATTAGAAATGGTGCGTGGGCCAGAACCAGCTTGCCATCTTCAGCCTAGTCCTGTGTAGCGTGGACTTCATTAATTCAGGCATGCATTCATTCATTCAGCCTCCTGTACTCCTGGCTGCAGAGAAGTGCCAAGACCAGAAACCAGCTCAGCCCTGGGCAGGAGGCTGGGGGGACCTGGTGACTCAGCACCTAGCGAGCTGTGTGCCTTCCTGGAGTGCTGTGGGTGCACGGAGCTCTGGGAGACCCCAGGAGATTAGGGAGCAATGCCGCCGAAATCCCAAGAAGATAGACTGTGTGCCAGGAATAGTGAGGAGGGGCTTGGCTTGGGGGAAATGGGGTGGGGTGAGTGGAAGAGCATTTGGGACAGAGGGAACAGCATCGCAAATCCAGACCCCAGCCACACGTGATGTGTGGAGAGCATGGCTGGGTCTGGGCGCAGCGTGTGGGGCTGTGCAGACAGCTTGGGATGGGCCTCACAGGAACTCACTCAGGGCACTAGGGAGCCAAGGGTGGCTGCGGAGCAGAGAGCGCTCGGTCAGCCTCGAGTCTGTGGCCGTGGAAGGGGTGGGAGCTGGGATGCGGGGAGCAGGCCACCGTGGCAGTCCAGGCAAGCAGGAGCAATGGCTCAGCCAGAGCACGGGCAGCGGAAGCGCAGACCCCAGCTGATGTCAATCCCAGCTTTGCAGCTCGGTGGCTGTGTGACTTCGGGCAAGTCGCTTCACCTCTCTGTGCCTCACTCAGCATTTGTGCGAGACAGGGATGCTCTGTGGCTTGGGTAGGCCTTCTGTGGGCTTTTCCTCAATTGCTGCTCTTAGGTTCATTTCACAGCGGCCTGGAGGGCTCCAGGCAGAGGCTTGTCCGTCCCTCCCAGCCCTGCCCCTCCCATCTCCAGCTGTGGCCGTTGTACCAGGGTGTGGAACCCGGGTACCAGGAAGCCCCACCTGGTCCGGCCTCCGGCTGCCTCGGGCGGGGTTGGTGGGAGGGGGAACCTCCTCTTGCTCATACACCCCAGCCCTGGCCTTGCCTGCTCCCCTGCCCTGGCCTGGCTGCCCACAGCCCCGGGGAGCCTGACCCACCTTACCCAGGGAGAAACCACTAACGGGCGCGGCTTAGCTTGACGAGTCCCCGAGGAGAAGCTGGAGGGAAACTGAATACTGCGGGTTTATTGATCGCTCAGGGGCAGGCGAGGCCCCAGCCGCAATCCCAGCCTGGCGGCGCCCGTCCCCGACTTCACGGGGGCTCAAGGAACCTTGGTTTTCCCATCCACCCAATGGGGCTAATGACAGTGCACACCCCAGGGCTGCTGTGAGGCCGGGGACAGGATACGCCTGAACCCGCAGCACAGCAGCTGGCGCTGGGGCGTGGCAGCTGGCACCGGGGAGGTATTTGTCACTGCTGTCATGGCTGCTGGGGGGACTTGTCGGCCACGCAGTCGGCCCGAGGGTCTGGAGAGAAGGCGGCCGTTCCCAGAGGGCTTGAAAACTCAGCCTGGAGCTGAACTGCAGCCGTATCGCTTGTTCGCTGAGGCCACTCCTTGCCTCAGTTTCCCCCTCTGAAACATGGGCTCGTGTAAGTAGAGCGGGGGGTAAAGGGGACAGGCAGCCTCGGTCTGGGTCCAGCAGATACCTGACACCATTCCCCCGTGCCTCTCTTTCCTCACCTCTACAATGGGTTCATAGCATCCTGACCTCTCTGGGCTGCTGTGAGGATGGAACAAGCTCCTCTGAGCCGGGGCCAGACACCCATGGGTGCCCTGTGGGTGGCAACGCCCAGCATTCCTTGGGGACAGTGGGGGATTCAGAAAAGTCCCCCGGGGGGTGGCTGGCATCCAGTCGGTGCTCAATCAGGCTCAACGCACCACCCAAGCCCGGGTCACAGGACTCCCCCACCTGACAGGATGTCCCATGACCGCCTCCCACGGGCCCTCCTGCCCGCCAGGGTCCGGCTCTCCCCGCACTGAGATCACTTCCCTCCAGAAGCCACCCCCACAGGGAGGGGCTCCCAGCTGGGCCTCGGGGCTGGGCTGGCTCAGGGGGCACTGTTTGGGGGCAGGGGCTGCCCCTGCTCTCCATGGAGGCCAAGGGCCAGGGCTGAGCCACCCACACAGCCGTCTTCGCCCAGCTGAGCAGCCATGAGCTCTTCTCCGCGGGAGGCGTCCTGGGCCGGGTTACCACGCGGCTACCGTCAGTCCCAGCCCTCTGCTCGCACCCTCCCATGATGGCCCCTCCTTATCTGTAAAATGGGAGTAATCGGAACAGTGTGAGGACAGAGGGAGAGAGTGCCCGAAATGTGCGGGGCGCAGCAGCCGCACTTAGTAGGTGCGCAACAGACATCAGCTGTCTGTGTTACTGTCGCAGTGGCCACCTGCCCCGGCTCTCTCCTCCCCCGTCTTCTCACCTCGTGGTCTCGGGCTCTGGCTTCCCTGCTGCCCCCCATGGCTACCCGGGCCTCTGCGTCCCCAGTCTTCCTTTTTCTGCCTCTCAAACCCGGTCTGTGTCTGGCCCCGACCTCCCTGTGTCTGCCTCCCTGTTTCCCATTGCGTGTATGTGTGTGTGTGTGTGTGTGTGTGTGTGTGTCTTAGCCGCTCCGTCCCTAACCTCTTCCTCCCCTCTGGGTCTCTGCCTCTCCCTGTTTCTGCCCCAGGCCCAAAGCAGTCACTGGCTGCCATGGCCGTGGCCCTGGCACCCCACCCTCAGTCCCAGGGGGCCTGGTTCCTGTAGTCCGCCAGCTGACACCCAAGCCCCTCTCCCTGCAGTTCAGCTGGAACAAGCCTGGAATTTTTCGACCACACATTCCTAATGCAGAGGGGACAAGGACAGCAACAGCAGGCCCCTCACTGCCGTGGGGACGCAGATCCTCGTGGCTGTGGTGGGCACAAGCAGGTGCCCTGGGGGCAGAGTGGCCAGCCCTGCCCGTCTCCCAGGCTGGAGAGCCCGCAGCCCCGTCTTGCACCCATTGTTCTGTCTGCAAATCTAGGCCAAGGCCATTGCCGAGGACAAAGAGCGGTTTTGCTGCCGCTGCCTTGGAAATCTCGAGATCGAAGTCCAGGCAGGTCACCAGGGAGCCAGCCGCGCGCTCCCCCCGCCGCCCACCCCCACAGCCTGCTCCAGGGCCAGCCCGGGCTGGGGAGGTGGACAGACAGGCGGGCGGGCAGCAGTGGGCGCTGCGGGGCGCGGAGCCTGGCGGGGGACGGCAGCTGCCCTAATTACTACTGCTCTCCAGGCTCCAATCTCACTCCAAAAGGACTCCAGGGACAGCGCCTTTAATAACTACCAGTAAACAGGCAGGAAAATCGATACCTGGTAAATAGAGCCCTGGAGAGAGGGCCAGACGCTCAGGCAGGCTGGCCCTGCCGAGCTCCCAGAGTCCTTTGATGCAGAGCTGGCCGATGCTGACCTTGGCAGCCCCGCCCTTCCTGCACCCAAGGACCCCCTGGCGGAACAGCTCGGGCTGTTCCTCTTCCCCAGCGCCCGCGCCCTGGCAGGTGCTGAGCGGGTTGCCCATTTCAGCTGCAGACGTCTCCCTGTGCCTTGTGCTGGAAACACAGTCCTGAGTCTGGCCCTCTTCTTGTCCTCCTGAAAGTCATCCGCTAGTAAGGGAGACAGAGGACAAAACCAAATCACTGACCCACAGTGCCAGGGTAGGCGTGCAGTCCAAAGCTGTGTAGGCCGTGACAGCAGCCCCCGCTGGAGGAGATGGGCATGTGGAGGGCTTTGTGGGATGACTAGGAGTTCACCAGGCAACCCAGGGAGGGGGCAGGGTGACTGTGGGTGACGTCCCCAGATCGATGCCAAGCTCTTAGCCATGCTTATCTAATTCTGCCCTCCAGTCATACTTCAACCTAGTTCTTTGTGCCCCCATTTTTAAAAAAGATTTATTTTATCTATTTGAAAGACAGAGTTACAGAGAGAGGTAGAGACAGAGGTCTTCCATCTGCTGGTTCACTCCCCAGATGGCCACAACAGCCAGAGCTGTGCCAATCCGAAGCCAGGAGCCAGGAGCTTCTTCTGGATCTCCCATGCTGGTGCAGGGGCCAAGGACTTGGCCATCTTCCACTGCTTTCCCAGGCCACACAGAGAGCTGGACTGGAGGAGCCCAGCAACTAGAGCCGGGACTAGAACCGGTGCCCATGTGGGATGCCGGTGCTTCAGGCCAGGGCGTTAACCTGCTGTGCCACAGCGCCGGCTGCCTGTGCTCCCATTTGACACACAAGGACCCTGAGGCCGTGTGGGGGCCAGGATTTGCACAAGGTGTATGGGACTCCTCCACCCTGCACCTCCCACCACAACCCTCTCCTCCCAGCCATGAGGCAGGTTCCCACGGCTTCTGTCCCACCCAGGGCTCCACGCCCGGGAACCCCAGCACACGCCCCTCCCCTGCCCACTTGGAGGCTGCCTGTCATAGCAGGCGGGGAAGTGAGGCCCTGAGCGAGGAGGACAAGCCAGCAGGTGCAGCATCGGGGCCAGGGCTGCCTCTCAGTCCTGTCTGGGAAGAAGCATCCATGCTAGGGAGGGGCTCCCTGTGTGATTGGAATGAGAGATCGGTGCCAGTGCAGGGCCCCGGGCCTGGGGGAGGCACGTGTGGTTGGGTCCAACAGCATGGGAGCCCCAGGACCTGGTCCCCCGGGACTGGCCAGCCAGTCGCCCCTCTTCGCCCCTCCAGCCTGCCTCCCCCTTATCAACAGGGAGCCCTCTGTGCCCTGGTTTCCCCAGGGCGCAGGGGCAGGGCAGCTGGCAGTGTGGTCTGCAGGCCCCAGGGATCCTAATGGCAGGGGGGCACAGAGGACAAGCTCCGTCCACCCTTAGTTGGGACACAAGTGAGGGACCTCAGGCAAGAGTCTGTGGACAGGAGAAGCCTGCGGGGTGGGGGGGGGGGTCCTTGGCAGATCCCTCTGCTGCAGCTCCCGGGCCAGGCACCCTGGGAGGATGCCCCGAGAGCCCTCCCAGCTACAGTGAGGGCCTACTGTGTGCAGGTGCGTGGGCCGCCAGCCTGGGGGAGGAGAGAGTGGGCACGCTAAGCCCAGGGAGGAAACCGGTGAGGTAGGAGGGCAGTGAAAAGACCTGTGAGAGCATCCAGGCACCACTCGGCCACCTTCCAGCCTGTGAGAATGGCCAGTGCAAAGGCCCAGGGGCTGGGCAGCGCCTGGTCTGTCCGAGGACCAGCAGAGGGGCCGGGGAGGCTGAGCGCAGGGAGTGAGGGGGTGGGGGGGAAGTCACAGGGGAAGCCGGGCCGGAGAGCAAGGGGCTCTGCAGGTCGCGGCGAGGACTTTGGTGCTGACCCCCAGACAGGGAGAGCACGGAGGGTTTGGAGCAAAGAAAGGTGTGATCTGAGTCGCACTGAGTGGGATCCCTCCAGCTGCCAGGGCAGGGGGTGGGGAGTGGACAGACTCCCGAGCGCAAAGGCGGCCGCGGAGCCAGTCGGGAGTCTCCTGCAGTGGTCCAGGCTGGGGAGACCCAGCGGCGGGGGCCAGGAGGCATGAGAGCAGCGGGAAGAAGCAATGAGATGCCGAGCGCGTGTGTCTGCAGGTGGAAATGGCTCGTTCTTCCACAGCCTGCACTGGACTGTGGGGACGAAGCCGGGGACGAGCAGCTGAGGGGTGGCCTGGCAGGAGCAGGGGCGGGGGCGGCAGGGACGTCAGACAGCGCAGGCTCGGGGCAGGGGGAGATCAGCATGGCCAAGCTGAGATGGAGGAGCCTCCACGGGCCGGGTGCACAGACCTGGCTCTCAGGGGAGAAGCCTGATTTTGGAATCTCCAGAAGAAACAATAGTGAATTTTTAAAGTTATTCATTTATCTATTTTTATTTGAAAGGCACAGAGAGAGAGAGAGAGAGAGAGGGACTCTTCCATCTGCTGGCTCACTCCCCAAATGCCTACAACAGCCAAGGCAGGGCCAGGGCAAAGCCAGGATCCAGGAACTCCATCTGGGTCTCCCCTACAGGTGGCAGGGGCCCAGGTACCTGAGCCCTCACCTGCTGCCCCCCAGGGTGCACACTGGCAGGAAGCTGGGGTTGGAAGCGGAGCCAGGGCCAGAATGGGATACTGGATGTAGGAACCCCAAGTGGTGGTTTTATAGCTGGCCCAAACGCCCACCCCGAGACAGCGTTCATCAGCGCTCTTAGCTGAAGCTCTGCCCATGGCCATTTTCGAGATGAGAAAACAGACCCAGAAACACTGAGTCACCCGACCACAGCCACAGAGCTGGCGACTCAGAGTCAGGACTGCAGAGTGGGGTCTGTCTGCCTCCCAGCCGTGGAGGTCCCCACCGCAGCTCCCTGAGCGGGGAGGGGTGGCTTGGATTAGCCTCACCCCTGTTCTCAGGACGGAGCCACTGAGGCCTGGGGGGGCTGAAGGGACTTGCCTACAGCGGGGGAGCACCCAAGTGCACAGCCCCTCGGCAGGTGTGTGCAGTGGAGCCAGCAGCAAACTCGCTCTGCAGCAGCCCCCGGGCCCAAAGCAGCAGCTAAGGCTCTGAGAAGTCCTGCAGCGTGGGTTCTGCCTGTGCGGCTCACGCGGGGCCCCAGCTGGGAGCAAAGCCTGGGTTCTTGCGGAGATCTAGGATGGGGGTTTCCCGTGAGCGCTCCCTCGGCGCGGAGCCCTCCTAAGACCACACGGTGAGCCAGTGTCCGCTGCAGGAAGGAACGCACACACGTGCTCGAAGGAGCAAGGGGTGGGTGCAGATGTCCCGGGAGCCCTGGCTGTGTGTGCGGCTGCTGGGGACGGGGCAGCAAGATGGCGGAGCCCCGGCCCTGCGGCTTGCACCCTCTAGAGGGACGGCCGGCAGGGCCCGGGAAAGGAGAGCTGTGGGGGAAGCCGGCGGCCGGAGGGAGGAAAAAGGGACCATGTGTGCGCGTGTGTGTTGTGTGCATGTGCGTGCGTGCATGCATGTTGTGTGCATGTGTTGTGTATGTTGTGTGTGCGTGTGTATATATGTACATTATGTGTGTTATGTGTGTGCATGTTTTGTGTATATGCGAGTGTATGTATGTGTGGTGTATGTGTGTATGTGTGTATATTGTGTGTATGTTATATGTATGCATGTGTGTATAAGTGTATTCTGTTATGCATGTGTGTTGTGTGTATATGTGCATGTGTGTATTGTGTATGTGCATGTACCTTTTATGTGTGAGTGTATGTATACACATATGTGTGTTGCATGTACATGCATGTGTATTGTATGTGTGTTCATGTGTTGTGTGTGCTACATGCCCATGTGTATGTACATGTATTGTGCATGTGTGTACATATGTGTGCATATATTGTGTATATTGCATGTCGGAGGTGTGTGTGCATGTATGGTGTGTCTGTGTATTGCATGTATGTCGTGCATGTGTGCATGTGCACGTGTGTGCTGTATGTGCATGTGTTTGCATGTATTGTGTGCGCATGTATGTTGTATGTATGCGTGTAATGTGTTGTGCATGTATGTTATGTATATATGTGTGTATGCATGTTTGTTGAGTGTGTGCATATGTATATGTGTGTTGTGTGCATGTGCATGTGTGCACATATGTATTGTGCATGTGTGTTGTGTATATATGCATGCATGTGCTTGCATTTATGTGTGTCGTGCATTGTGTATGTATTGCTATGCATGTATATGTGTGTTTTACACGTGTGTGTGGGTTTTTGTGTTGTGCATGTGTGTTGTACATGTGTGATGTGTGTTTTACGTGTGTGGTGTGTTACATGTGTGTTGTGCTTGTGTGTTGTATGTTTGTGTGTGGTGTATATGTGTGTGGTGTACATGTGTGTGGTGTACGTGTGTGTGTGTGGTGTTGTGTGTTCAGGGCTGAGGAGGTGGTGAGTGTGGGAGCGCCGAGTTGCACGTGGAGCCGCCACAGGTGTGAAGGAGTGAACTCAGGCGTGCGTCAGTGTGGGAGCCGTGACGACCCCGTGCTGAGTTGTGGATGAATGAGACGGACGGGGCCCTGGGCGGGGGCGGGGCGGGCCTGCCAGCCCGGTTCCCTCCGCCCTGCGACCCCCGCCCACCTCTGCCCCCTCCCCTCCCCCGGGCGCGCAGGGACCATGCGGCCGGTGCGGCGCAACTTCTACGACCCGTCGTCGGCGCCGGGCAAGGGCATCGTGTGGGAGTGGGAGAGCGACGGCGGCGCGTGGACGGCCTACGACATGGACATCTGCATCACCATCCAGAACGCCTACGAGAAGCAGCACCCGTGGCTCGACCTCTCGTCGCTCGGCTTCTGCTACCTCATCTACTTCAACAGCATGTCCCAGATGAACCGCCAGACGCGCCGCCGGCGCCGCCTGCGCCGCCGCCTGGACCTGGCCTACCCGCTCACCGTCGGCTCCATCCCCAAGTCGCAGTCGTGGCCCGTGGGCGCCAGCTCGGGCCAGCCCTGCTCGTGCCAGCAGTGCCTGCTGGTCAACAGCACGCGCGCCGCCTCCAACGCCATCCTGGCCTCGCAGCGCCGCAAGGCGACTCCAGCGCCCCCAGCGCCCCCAGCGCCCCCGCCGCCGCCCGGAGGGCCTCCGGGCGCGCTCGCCGTGCGCCCCAGTGCCACCTTCGCGGGCGCCGCGCTCTGGGCCGCGCCCGCCGCCGGGCCCGCGGAACCCGCCCCGCAGCCCGCGGGCCCGCAGCGCAGCCCAAGCGCCCCCAGCGGTGCGCCCGCTCCGGGGCAGAACAACCTCAACCGGCCAGGGCCCCAGCGCTCCAGCGGCGTGAGCGCGCGCGCCTCCATCCCGCCGGGGTAAGACGGGGCCCCGGGGAGGGGGGGGGGGCTCGCTGTGGCTCGGGCAGGAGCGGAGAACCACACCATGAGTGACGTGACGCATCCGTCACGCTTCTCCCGAGGGCCTTGCCCCCACTTACACAGTGCTGGGCACCTGGCCTCCCCAGGACCCCACAAGGAACAAGAGGTGAGACCCTCCCCACAGGGACCCCACCTGTTCCTTGTTTATTATTTGCTGAACTCCACCTGCCATCACCCGGAGGAGTTCCCCGCTAACTATTCTACCTGCCCGTACTACAGATGGGATGATTGAGGCTGGGAGAGGGTCGCCCAGGGGCAGTGCTGGGGCTGGAGCCAGGCCCTGGGGTCCCCTGCACCTGCTCCTGGCCAGGCCCCACTCTGTGGTGGCTGGAGCAAGCCCTGGCCGCGGTGCACAGTATTCCTCTGCGGGCTGCACCTGAAATACCGCCGTGATTTGGGTTAACATTGCAGCTTTCAGCCGGGGACTCGAGGGACTCCTGGTGTGACCTGGAGTGGAGGCTGGCAGGGCAGGAGGAGGAGTGGATAAAGCCTGCAAACCCCCGTCAGCCTCTCTGCCCTCATTTGAACCTGAGCAGCCCGTCTGGGATTCCTTCTCTGAACCGGCTTTCCCAGCGGCCTTGCATTGGGGGTGGATGCAGGTCCTGCGGTTGGAAAACCTCGGGTTAAGGTGTCCCAGGCCCCAGGGTGGAGACCCAGCCGCTGTGGGCCACCCAGAGCCCCGGCTGTGTCCATCCGAGCAGAGGGCAAGGCCCTGAGGGTGTGAATGAGGGAGGAGCAGAGAGAGGACCGGGTGGGGGTGGGGGCCAGGGTTCCCGGGAGCAGACAGGGGACCCAGGCATTGAATGGCCCTCAGAGACTGTGTGTCCCCTGGGCCTTTGAGAGTCTGACTTCCTGGGTGCCAATCCCCTCTCAGCCCCTTCTGAGTGGTGACATCTGGGGCCGGTCTGTCCCCTTTGCCCAGCCTCAGTTTCCCCATCTGTCAAATGGGGACAGGGCTCCCTACGGTGTGGTGATGGTGTTGGGACTCCTTTTGTTATCCAGGAGGAAGGACTGGGGGAGGGGGGGAGCTGGAATTTTCCAGGGGAAGAGCTTGAGCCACCTGCTGGCCTCACCCTTCCCTTCCCCTCCCCCTATGGGTCAGCCCTCTCAGAGGATTGGGCCATGGGGACAGAGATGCACCCGCCCAGGTGACCCCAGCCTCGGGAAGGTCCAGAGCCAACAGATAGGAGACCTGAGGGGGCCTGGGGAGGCTTCCACCGAAGCCATGGCCAAAGCCATGGCCAGGACTCCCTGCCAGGTGCTCTCAAGGGCTGTAGCACCAGGGGGGCTCCACCGCCCTATTCCAGAAGGGGCTGGGGCCCGGGGTGACAAGAGTGGGTGTCAGAGCAGAGCCAGGAAGGCCCTGGAGACCTCTCTGGGCAGTAATGGCGTGATCCACCAGTGGGCAGGAAACCAGGAGGTGGAGGCTGGAATTTATACAGTGGAATACACTGGGATAGAGTAGGGCAGGATAGGATAGGATGGGATGGGATAGGATAGGGTAGGATAGGGTAGGATAGGATAGGATAGGATAGGATAGGATAATCCTAGTGACTTTCACAATTATGCTTAACAGGCTGCCAGGTGAAATGATTTTTTTCTTTTTAATATTTATTCATTTGTTTGAAAGAGACAGGAAGAGACAGACACAGAGAGAAAATTTTCCATCCGCTGGCTCACTCCCCAGATCCTGCAATGGCTGGGGCTGGGCTGGTGCAAAGCCAGGAGCCAGGAGCTTCTCCCAGGTCTCTCACATGGGTGCAGGGGCCCAGGCACTTGGGCCATCTTCCACAGTTTTCCCAGGTGCTGGGAGCTGGATTGGAAGTGGAGCAGCTGGGTCTCAAACTGGTGCCTAAACAGGATGCTGGCATCACGGGTGGTGGCTTTATCCACTGCACCACCACGCCGGCCCCAGGAAATGAACTTAGTCACCCAGGAAACTTTTGAAAGCCACTGGGAACACCTTGCCTTGCCCGGTGCTAATTCTCCCCCGTGTGCACATGTGGATGTGTGTTCGCTGAGCTGAGACAGTGGAGGTCACAGCTGGATGGGGAGACAATGGAGGAGCAAGTGACCCTGGAGAGAGGGGCGTGCTGGGGAGCTGGTGGCCCAGGGTGGCCCAGAGGGGCGGTGGTCAGGGAGAACCCCTCGGAGGGGGTGGCCAGATGTGGAGAAAGGCTGACCCCGGCAGAGGGGATGCCCTGTGCACCTCCCAGGGGCTCCTGGGGCCTGACCCATTCAGGAAAGGCTGGGGTGTGAGGGGCCGGCCAGAGGGGAGGGGCACCCCAGGCAGGGCCCTGCACCCACAGAGGGCTGGTGGCAGGACTGAATCCCGAAGGTTCTGGAGTACACACAGGGAACAAAGGGGCTGAGACGTGTTCCCAAGTAGGGGCGCAAGGCGAGATGGCGGGGCGTCAGGGGACCTGCGGCGGCGGGGAGCTGTAGAGTGTGCCGGAGCCTGGCTGGCTGTAGGGAGGAGAAAGGTTTCTCCTTGGAGGGGCTGGTCATGAACAGGTTCTCCCCAGCCGTGTGCCCTGCCTTTCATTCCTCCTCCCTCTTCCCCTCCCCCTCCCCAGCCATTCCTGACCCTCGATGAGCCTAGGCATTGCCCTGGAAAACGGGAGATGGGGGCGGGGGGGGCTGACAAGGGCCCCTCACCCCTCCCCAGCCACACAGACCTCCCCTGTCCCACCCCAGCCTCGAAGCCCCTGTCGGAGTCCCCCTGACCTCCATCTCCAAGGAGCCCCGAGATTGGGGAGGCAGGGCCAGGTGAGGGGAGTGGGGGCAGCAGACCCTGGTTCTGCCTGATCAGAGCTTCCCATTGCCAAGGCAACCATGGCCTGTGCAGGAAAAGGGACCGGGTTTCCAAGCAGCCGGGCGGCCAGGCCTCCCCACCCCGACCCGGCCCCAGGCCCCCTCGGGCCCTTCCCCACTCTCTGCCGTGTTTGGATTCCGCTGAGTCTGCTCGGGCTGCCCCGGCCGCGGCTTCAACAACACAGGTGTGTCCTCTCTCCGTGCTGGAGACCTCGAGCCCAGGGTTGAGGTGGGGGCAGGGCTGGGCCTCTGAGGTCTCTCCTAAGCACAGGCAGCCCCTCGCCCGGGGTCCCCCCCTAGCCCCCGCTGCCCTCCAGGCCCTTGCAGCCTCCTTGTCCAACCTGGGAAGACTGCCCCTGAGCACAGGGCGTTCTGAGGCCGGGGCAGGGCACGGGGCACAGGCTCCGGGGTGCCTCCTCCTATCTCTGGCCTGGCTCTGTCTCTGCCAGTCTCCCTGTATCTCCCCCTCCCTCTCTCTCCCTCTCTATCTCTCCCTCTGTCTCCCTGTCTGTCTGGGTCTCCCTGTCTCTGTCTCTCCCCTCTCTATCTCCCTGTCTCTGTCTCTCCCAGTCTCTCCCTCTCCCTCCTTCTCTCCCTCCCTCCCTGTCTCTCCCTCTCTCCATTTCTCCCTCTGTCTCTCTCTCTCTCTCTCCCCCTCTCCCTCTCCATCTCTTCCTCTCTCTGTCTCTCCCAGTCTCCCTGCCTCTCTCTCTCACTCCCCGTCTCTCCATCTTTCCCTCTGTCTGTCTGTCTCTCCCTCTGTCTGGGTCTCCCTCTCTCTCTCTCTCTCCCCCCTCTCTCTGTCGCAGTCTCTTGCTAGCTCTTGCTCCCTTCCCCCTCTCCCCCAACTCTGCTGGACTCAGACAGACCCAGACTCAGGCCTCTCCTGGTGGTTTTGCCTCTCTGGCCTCAGTTTCCCCATCTTCCGGATGGAGTTCAGACCACGCCTCTCCCGCATGCGGGCTCTGTGGGGTTGGCAGGTGCAGGAGACCCAGGACTCGGAAGTTCTCCCTGCCGCCCTGGAAGGGAGGCCCAGAGAGGGGGTGAACCTGCTCAGGGTCACATAGCCAGTGGGGCCCAGCTGGCAGCCTGGGCCTGGGCCACATGCAGGCTGGGGCATATCTGCCCAGCCTTGGGTGAGGTCAGTGGCCAGCTCTTCGGCAGCCAGCTGTGGGGCAGCAGAGCCGGACTCCGGGCTTCCATTCCCCGTGCTGGGGCTGCTCCTGTCTGTTGAGCGCTCACGATGACCAGGGCCCAGTCTCCTCCTCCCCACAGAAACCCAGGGTCTTGCTGGCCCCATTTTTCTCCAGGGAGGAAACTTGGGTTCTAGAAGGCTTTTCAGGGTCATGCAGTTGGGACTGTGATTTGAAAGCCCAAGCTGTCTGGGGCTTTGGGGGCACCCCATGCCCTACCTGCTGTGCTATTTAAGACCCTGGTCCTGGAGGCCCCAGCCGGTGGCCACTGCACTGCAGACTGGGTTCAGGCATGGCTCCAGCACCCCCATTTGCTGTGTGACCCCAGCTGAGCCAGTCACCCTCTCTGGTCTGTGCACTGGGACTGGCAGCACAGGCTGATGTCCAGCGTGAGGCCAGATGTCCAAGTGCCTGCATTTTCCAGTCTGCACCCCCACCCCACCCATCGCTGTCAGACTCGTGCGGCGTTGCCAACCCGGCGGGCGCCAAGGAGATCCATTCACGGTTTCTTATCTTTGGTTTCCAGTCGCTCCTGAGAACCGGTTCCTGTCGAAGGGCCCACAGGGTTCCTCCTTTGCCAATGGCTTGTTTGTTTCTCTCAGCCTGTGCCCGGGCTGCCTACTGCTTCCTCACTGGTTGGCAGGCTCGCTGCCTGCGTTGGGAGCCTGAAGCCTTGGCCGTCCTCCGCCCCTTGGTTGCCTTTTCTTTGCAACAGTAGTGGCGGTATCCGGTCATCTGCTTTTCCACGACTGAGCCCTGCTTTCTGGCAACCCCTGTGTGTCCTGGCGACACAGCGAGGAATCAAACAGGCTGTCCTTGTCCTGTTGGAGCTCACGTCTAGAGGGAGACAAACAGTAAACCAGCTAAAGAAACGCTAGAATGTGGCAAGGAGACGTAACATACAGAGGAGAAGTCCAGAAGGGGAGGGGGGGACAGTAGAGCTGCGAGGGATGTAATTCTGTAAGTAAAGAGGTCAGGACCGGCTCGCTGAGAGGTAAACGTTGAGCAAAGACAGAAGGAGAGAAGTAAGTCTGGCAGAGGGCTGGGCAAGCACTCCAGACAGCAGGGACAGCTGGTGCAAAGGCCCTGAGGCAGGAGCAGGTCTGGTGTGTTGGAGCCGGCCAGAGTGGCGCCAGAGGCTGGAGAGGCTGCCGCCGTGGGAGAGGAAGTCAGAGACAGAAGCAGGGCAGCTCGCACGGGGGGGCGGGGGGGGGTGGGCGTGGAGAGGGCTTTGGTCTTGCGGGGAGGCTGCAGGGAGACGGCAGGCAGTGGACCTCACGGTGCTGAGCGGTTTTGTGTCCTTGTTGTAACATCACAATGATTTGTTTTTACTGCAGTAGCCCACTCTCTGGTTCTCTCATGGGCGCTGCAGCCAAATGTGGAGAACCCGGGACAGAGCCGAGGTGCACGGCGAGGGGAGGGCTCACCCGGCCCCCGCCCCCATTCCCTGGCCAGTGCTCCGGGGCTGTCACCGCCATCACCACCCCACCACAGGGTCAGACCAAACATATCTCCTCCCCCCCACCCCCAAGCACTTCCTGCCCAGCTCCCTGGGAGGCCAAACCACACACCCCAGTGCACGTGGCTGCCCCAGGCCGTGGGAACGGAGGCCCTGCCCTGCCCTCACGTCTCCTACCTGGGCTTCCCCCAGCCAAGCGCTGGGCAGGCTGGGAGGGGGAGGGGGGCAGGAGAGGGACTCGGAGCCCCAGGTCTCTGGGAAAATCTGAGCCCAAATGCTGAGTGCTCCTCAAAACGTCTCTCTGGGAGGGCAAGGGTGAGCAGCCCCATTTGACAGAGGAGTAAACTGAGGCCGCCAAAACTCAGAGGCTTGGAGCGAGGGAGGGAAGAGGGAGCCAGGTCCCCAGAGAGCAGCCGGCTAGCCACTGAGACAGCCTTCCAGTGTTCCAGTTTCTACGCAGGGGGCTGGGCCCAGGCTGGGTGCCCTGGCACTAGGGGAGGGGCGCAAGTGGCAGGAGCTTCTAGGAGGAGCAGAGGCGGGCGTGGAGCCCCCAGAGCACCCTTCCCCTTCTTCCACTGTCTGCCCCTTGTCACCGACTTGGACCCAGTAGCTGTCTGAGCTGCCCAGGGAGCTGCTGGCTCAGTGCCGGGTATCCTGAGGGGGTTGGAGGCCAGTCCAGGAACCTGGAAGCTGTCATCAGAGGTGGTGACAAGTGGGGGTCAGGAGAGGAACAGGGAGGCCAGAAGCAGACAGGGGCGGAGGCTCTGCTGGCCTGAGGGGTGCACCAGGTGGCTTCCTGTGTCCCTGGAAGCCCTGTGATGGACAGAGGGGCCACCAGAGCAGGAAGATGTCCCCCATGTAGCCCCGACCCAGCCTGCCCAGGGCGGGGCCAGCTCCAGGGTCCAGGTGCTTCAGCCCCTTGGAGGGCACAGAGGGCTCCGCAGGTTGGCCCCACAGAGCACCCAGCAGGGACAGCCCTGGCCTCTGACTCAGAAATTCCAGGACCCAGTCATTGCCGGCTGCTCCACTACCCAGCTGGGTGACCTCTGTGAAGTCACTTCCCCTCTCTGGACACCGTCATCTGCCATTGCCTGCAAAATAAATGACAAGCAGATGTCCTCCCTGCGCCCTCTCTGCTTCAGTGGTAGTGACTTCCTGGAGCACCGTGCGGAGGGGGATTCTGAGGTTGTAGCATGGCTTAGTGAGGAGAACTGGGATTGATTGGTGATGTCTGCCAGTGGCACTAGCTAGGCAGGAATTGTGTGCATGCCATGGATTTAGCATCCCTGCTCCAACCTCATCTGTGCAGCAATGATTTGGACTTAGATGGCCTGCTGTTTCCCAGGACACCAGGCGCCCTTGAGGCAACCGGAGAGCTGGTGGCCCTGTGTCCTGTCTGGCACTGCTCACTGGGCATGCATTCCTCACGGTGCTGTCCTGTGCTCATGGAGCGGGGTCTCCCCTCCCGTCCACTTCTGCCAGAAGCACACAGTCTGATGGCAGAGACAGGCGTGGAAACACACGACTAGAAAGCGGGAAAGGCCTGGCTCCTTGAGAAAACTGGAGCCAGTGGCTTGGGGACTACAAGGGGGCGTGGCTAAGAGTTCACTTAAGGTAGTCCAGGAGAGGCGTGCCTGTACTGAAGGGGTGGGTGTGAGTGCACGGTCAGTGTGGATGCACGGTCAGTGTGGGCAGTGTGAGTGTGTGGTCAGTTGAGTAGGCAGGGTGAGCAGAGAGCTGGTAGCCTGTGTCCCTGAGGCCAGGGCTGTCCCTGAGGCCAGGGCTGTCCCTGCTGGGTGCTCTGTGGGGCCAACCTGTGGAGCCCTCTGCGCCCTCCAAGAGGCTGAAGTACCTGGACCCTGGAGCTGGCCCCGCCCTGGGCAGTCTGGGTCGGGGCTACATGGGGGACATCTTCCTGCTCAGGTGGCCCCTCTGTCCATCACAGGGCTTTCAGGGACACAGGACACAGTGGTCAAAGACACTCAGACAAAACAGAGCAGGGATCAGTGTGAGGAACAGCAAGTAAGCCAATTTCCCTGCGCCATCTGTGGACATGAGCGTGCAGCCAGGGCAGGTGCAAAGTGTGAACCAGCCTTGTCCCACTTCCTGGACGAATCCTGGGAGACCGTCCTTTCTCGGGCAGAGCGTCCTGCCTTCGCCTCTCAGCCACGCTGAGAATTTGCCTTAGTGGAGTGTTCTCCAAAACTGTGCCCGAACTGCTGCCCTGAGGTGGACGGGGCGTAGCTGAGAGCTCCCCTTCGCACGCTCACCTTGGAGCCAACGTTGGCAAAGAGCTCCCGGCACTAGAGCTGCTGAGCGAGTTTGCTTCGAGCCCACTTCAGGGTGTGCCACGCACAGGGTTCCGGGCTTCGTGTGCCCACAGCATCCCCACTCCGCCCCTCGCTCCCTCCCTCCTCCCTCCCGTCCTCCCTCCCTCCTCCCTCCCTACAGCAGGTTTTTGCTGAACACCTGCTGGCTGCCAGGTCCTGGTGTTGAAGCCGGGCAGGCAAGGAGGGTCTCTCTAACGAGGTGGCGTGTCTGCAGGGGCCTGAGGGAGCCATCACTCAGGATCTGGACGGGGCGAGGGCGAAGGGAGCCTTTGCGAGAGGAGACTGTGCTGGCCTATGGGCACAGGTGTGTGTGAAGGGGCTGGGAGACGAGGGAGAGGCCAGGCCAGACCATACGGTGCCTGGTCTTGCTTGGAGACATTCTAATGCTATTTGAAAAGTTCAGTGAGATAAGGACAAAGACAGGGGTGTCTATAAAGTGAAGTGGTGGGAAGTTTGAGCCCAGATCTCTGTTAAGTGAGGGAGCGGGAAGGGGATTCGCAAGTGCAAAGGCCCTGGGGTGCAAGTGTGCCTGGCGTGGGGAGGAACAGCAGGGACACCAGGGTGGATGGAGGGGAGTGGGCCAGGGGTGAGTACACAAGAAACGAGGTTCAGCGGGGAGGCAGAGGCCAGGCTGGGAGGTCAGAGCAAGGTGGGCGTGGCAGGGGCCCTGAGAGCAGAGGACAGACGGGCTCAGACACAAGGTTAGGCAAGGCAGCAGGGAGACCAGCCTGGCAGCGGGGCCCGTCCCTGCCTGGGGCGAGCCAGACCTGCTTTCCAAGGGGCCCCAAGAAGGCAGGGGGAGGGGCGAAGGCTGCCCCATGGGCAGCAGGCTTAGTCCGGGGCAGGAGGATGTTCTCAGCCACTCAGAGGAAGCAGTCCAGCCCACATCAAAAGGGGCCCCGGGCGGTTCCCACGCTCAGCGCCGTGGGAACCCTGCTCCCCCGGCTTCTCGCAGGAGCCTGTCCCTCGGGGCTGGCCCCCTGCTTGCCGGTGGGCAAACAGAGAACAGTGCCTCCATCACGCCCCACTCACAGCCCTCCTACTGCTGACTTTGGTAACCCAGGGCTCTGTGGTTTTTAAGTGCCTGGAACCTTAGGCAGCTGAGATCTGAAACCCTGCTTCTCTGGGTGCCTCTGCCTAAATAAACCCCAGGCTAAAGGCTCAGCAAGACCAAGGGCATCAGCTGGACCAGATCTAGGATGCATATAGACCAAGCGAAGCAAACTGGCTTCCCTGGCGGATAGAGGCTGCCTGGAGAGCTGTGTGGAGGAGTCTGCTCAGACTGAGAGAGTGCTGTGATGGATTGGTGATGTCTGCCACGGGTAGAGAGTAATAGCATGCGTGCCTTGCACTTCACAGAGGGTCCTGCAGAGAGGGAAGGAGCTTTTGGTTCCATGAGACAGAAAAGAAGAAAGAGGAGTGGGTGGGGAGACCTAGATAGGCGAGGACCTCAGAGTGTGTCTACCCCAGAGGCGTTTGAAGGACAGGCAGAGAAGCAGAGACGCTTGAGGGCTGGGAGGCAATGAAGTCAGGTGGGGATCCCCCCGGGAGGTCCTGGAGGAGTGTGAGAGATGACGAGCAGCGTCCGATGCCACTCGGCCCTCCCCGCCCCCGGCTTCCAGAAGCCGAAAGCCAAGGCGCCTGCACTCTCCTCTCCACTAAACTTGATGTGCTGTCCCCAGCACAAATGGGAAAACTGAGAGCCAGCAGGTCCATGGCCCAGGTCCCAGGGGACCCAGTGCACCTGCCTCCCTCCGAGCTGTGATCAGGTGGCTTGGGGCCACCCAGCACCTCCTCCCAGGGCTCGTTGCCGAAGCCTGCCCCCTGACAGCCCTTGGAGGTGTCTGAAGGTTTCCTGGCCCGTCTGGTGTGAGCAGCCGGAGTGGAGGGGCTGTGTGCAGTGCACATGTTGTGTGCAGTGCACGTGTGCAAAGTGTGGGTCTCCTGGGCCCAGTGTCTGTGCCTCAGTGTCTGGGGTGGCTGGGTTCCTGTGCACACGGGTTCCCCTGTGTGGCGTGAGTCAGTGTGTGCGAACGTGTCCCCACATGCAGTGGGATGCAGCGTGTGCAGGCATCCCCGTGTGCAGAAGGCGGGTCCCTTTGCGGGCCTCGGGGTGCTGGGTGCTCGTGCTGAGGGCCTGTCCCCCAGAGTTGCATCTGCTCACCCACAGCGCCGTGTGCCTGGGGCCAGCCTTTCGTCCAGCTGAGTGTCCCGCTGTGTTTCAGTGTATCTATCTCTGGTTGTGGCATTTTCTCTGTGTGTGTCGGGGGGGGGGGGTTCCCTGGAGTGTGTGTGGTGTGTTCCTCCAGTGTTGGGGTGTCTGCACTTGTATGCGAGTGCCTGTTTCTGTCATGTGTTGGAGGGATTTGCATGTCTCTCTGTACAGGTATGTGTAATGTATTCCTTGGAATGCCCTTCCCGGAGCCCTAGGTGAGGAGCGCTAGCCCCACATTAGAGGAGGGGACCAAGCAGGAAGAGGCTAGCTGTCTGTTCAAGGCTTCGCTGGGGAGGTTCCCCGTGAGGAAGGTTAACTGTGAGGATGATGATGGTTGAAGCTTCCGGGCCTGTGCTTGGGCCTTGCCAGGTGCAGGATTTCACGGACCCTCACGGCAAACAGTGGAGGGTAGGGTCGCGTCCTGCAGGATTTGCTGCAGGGCCGCGGGGGGGAGGGGACAACACCTTCGTCTCGGGGACCACAAGGAGGCAAAAGGCGAGTACCTAGAAAACCCAGATTGCACACCGCCCACGTACGTCCCGGGCGAGCCCTCAGCGAGCCCAGGGCTGCCGTTGGCGCCTCCCAGCCTGGTCCTCCTTGGAGACCGTATGGGGTTCAGTGCTGCGGACAGCAGGGAAGACAGCGTCTGAGAGAGCTAGGGTAGCCCCGTCTGCAGTAGGGGCGACTCGGGGCCCTCACTAGGGAGGCGCCGGTTGCGGGACGCGGAAGGAGCGCCAAGTCTCCCCGCGCACCCGGCTAGCGGGAGGCGCAGGCCCCGCCACACCCCTGCGCCTAACGCACGTCAGGGCGGGAGTGGCGTCCGCGGGCGGTCAGTGTGCCAGCGACCCGTGGTCTGCCAAGGAGGGCTGAGTCCAGCCGCGGCCTCTGCTTTCTGCCCACAGGGTCCCTGCGCTCCCGGTGAAGAACTTGAACGGTACGGGGCCGGTGCACCCGGCCCTGGCAGGTGAGTCCCGCCCGGGGGCGGGAAGGAAGGGCGGGGCCCGCGAGGAGGCAGCCCCGCCTCTGAGCTCCGTGGCTCCACCCATGACGAGCTGGTGGGAGGGGCCCTGAGGAAGCGTCCCCTACCATTGGCCCGCGACAGCAGGGGTGGGCGGGACTCGCGGGGGCATGGCGTGGGCGGGCCCGGGGCGGGGCCCTCGTGCGCAGGGCGGAGCTCCGGGCGCCACGCCCCCTGACAGCCGCCCTCGCCGCAGGCATGACCGGGATCCTGCTGTGCGCCGCGGGGCTGCCCGTGTGCCTGACGCGGGCGCCCAAGCCCATCCTGCACCCGCCGCCCGTGAGCAAGAGCGACGTGAAGCCGGTGCCCGGCGTGCCGGGCGTGTGCCGCAAGACCAAGAAGAAGCACCTCAGGAAGAGTAGGCCCCCAGCCCGCCGAGCCTCGGACCTCCCCCCAACCCCCGCCCGCAGCCGCCCCTCCCTGCCCCCCCACCAAGGAAACCTCCGCTGGGACGGCCGGGACCCTCGCCCCTCCCCCCCAGCTGTGACGGCCGGACCCCGCCCTCTGACCCCCGCCCCCGGGCCGGCCCCCCACCCTCCGCCCTCTGACCCCCGCCCCTGCCTGACTCTGGCGCGTGTCCCCGCAGGCAAGAACCCCGAGGACGTGGTGCGCAGGTACATGGAGAAGGTCAAGAGCCCGCCCGACGAGGTGAGCGGCCCCCGCCGTGCTCGGCCTCCCCGCGCGGGCCCTGCGAGCCCCGCGCCCACCACGTGTCCCCGCCCCGCAGGACTGCACCATCTGCATGGAGCGGCTGGTGACGGCCTCGGGCTACGAGGGCGTGCTGCGGCACAAGGGCGTGCGGCCGGAGCTCGTGGGCCGCCTGGGCCGCTGCGGCCACATGTACCACCTGCTGTGCCTCGTGGCCATGTACAGCAATGGCAACAAGGTGGGCGGGTGGGGCGGGGCGTGGGGACGCGGGGCGGGGCGTGGGCGGGGCTCGACCTGCTGTGCCTCGTGGCCTGGTACAGCAACAAGGTTGGCGGGCGGGGGCGGGGCGTGGGGACGCGGGGCGGGGCGTGGGCGGGGCTCGACCTGCTGTGCCTCGTGGCCTGGTACAGCAAAGACAAGGTGGGCGGGCGGGGGCGGGGCGTGGGGACGCGGGGCGCGGCCCCGGGCGTGTGCTCACCGCCGCCCCCCCCCCAGGACGGCAGCCTGCAGTGCCCCACGTGCAAGGCCATCTACGGCGAGAAGACGGGCACGCAGCCGCCGGGGAAGATGGAGTTCCACCTCATCCCCCACTCGCTGCCGGGCTTCGCCGACACCCAGACCATCCGCATCGTCTACGACATCCCCACGGGCATCCAGGCGAGCCCCGCTCCCACCCGCCCCCCACCCCCACCCCCGCCCGCCGACCCAGCCCCTGACGCCGCTCTCCCCACAGGGCCCTGAGCACCCCAACCCCGGAAAGAAGTTCACAGCCAGAGGCTTCCCGCGCCACTGCTATCTGCCCAACAACGAGAAGGGGCGCAAGGTGAGTGTCGGCGACCCCTCCCCATCCCGCGCGCCTGTCCTGTCCCGGCCAGCAGGGCCTCTGCTCCCATCCCCCACCTGGGCCCACTTCCCCAGCCCCCTGGGGTCTAAGTCTTGAACCCATTTTACAGATAAGGAGAGTCTGGGGCAGGTGGGCGGATCTGCGTGTGCCGGGCCACGCGGCAGGCTGTCCGGCACCCCAAGACACGGGCAGACGCCTGGGAGAAGTTCTGGGGGCGGGGCCTAAGCCGGGGCGGGGATCGCGGGGCAGGGCTCTGGGGCAGGCGGGCCGAGGGCGGGGCTCGCAGGTGTGGGCGGGCCGAGGGCGGGGCCCTGAGCCCGGCGCCCCTCCCCAGGTCTTGCGGCTGCTCATCACCGCCTGGGAGCGCCGGCTCATCTTCACCATCGGCACGTCCAACACCACGGGCGAGTCGGACACCGTGGTGTGGAACGAGATCCACCACAAGACCGAGTTCGGCTCCAACCTCACGGGCCACGGCTACCCGGACGCTAGCTACCTGGACAACGTGCTGGCCGAGCTCACAGCCCAGGGCGTGTCGGAGGCTGCCGCCAAGGCCTGAGGCCCCAGCCGGCCTGCCTGCCCTCCTGCTTCGCCCCCGGCCCGGCTCAGGGCGGGGGAGCAGCCTGCAGAAGCCGTAGGAACGCTCACGACGCGCGGGGACACGCAGGGACGGCGGGGGAGGTCGGGCCGCAGAGAGTTCCAGAAGCCACAGCAGCCTCCCTGCTGGGGGGACAGCGTCCCACCCCCTCACACACGCGCACGCACACCCACGTGCCTCGATGGACCCCAAGCTGGGGGCGAAGACAGACCCCCCCCCATACCCGAGGGTTCTCATCTCTGTCCTGACTTGGCGCCTGAGTGGCTTCCCGGGAGGGAAACAGATCTGGGGAGCCCGGCCCATCCCTCCCCCCCAGCCACCTCCGCACGGGGGCGGGAGGGCGAGGTCTCCTGCTGTGCGCGTGTCTTCGTCTGTCTGGGACCCTGACTCCACTCCCATCACCAGGCCTTATTCCGTCCCAGGTAAGGGCACCTGCTCTCCCCCCCACCCCTCCTCCAGCCACAGCAGCCAGAGGAGGGGCCCACTTTAGTCCAGAGTGGATGTTGAAGGGTCAACCTCCCTCTCCTTGGGAGTGGGCAGCGGGTGGCTGATGGTCTGCGGCCAACCAGGGGCCTGTTGCCCCGGCAACTCACCAGCTCCGCCTCTGTCGATTGGCTGCCAAGATTTAAAGGGACGCCAGCGACTGCTCTCTTGAAAACCTACCAGTCCCACTGTGGGCGGAGAAATAAATGGTCTTTCTCCTCCTCACCCTGTGTTTTCCTGCCGATGGGGGGGGGGGGGTGCTGCTCCCGGGGTCCTGGGGCTGCATTGCCATCGGGGGATGACAGCCGGGCATGGGGGGGTGGGGTGGGGGTGGGCATGACTCCGGGCCCGGGGCTCCAGGACAACAGGAAGGAGCCGGCGGGTGCTGGGATTGGGTCGCCGAGACCTTAGAGCCCTGGGG
The DNA here is from genome assembly GCF_964237555.1 of Oryctolagus cuniculus. Taxonomy (NCBI): domain Eukaryota; kingdom Metazoa; phylum Chordata; class Mammalia; order Lagomorpha; family Leporidae; genus Oryctolagus; species Oryctolagus cuniculus. The sequence continues at coordinate 10,194,625 of NC_091452.1, forward strand.
AAAGTCAGGGCCAGGACCCCCAGGACCCGCAAGATTAAAATCTGAGCCTTTCCTCCTGGCGACCCCTGCTGGCCGCACTGGGTATCGCTCCTTCCGCACCCGACCAGGCAGCTAGCCTTGAGTTTGTCTCTCTCCAGTTGCACAAAACCGGAAGAGGGTCCTTGGAGGCCCTTCCGGTTCTGCCAGTTGGTGTTCCCAAACATTCTACACTCTCAAACACAATCTCACCAGGAACCCTCCCCTGTCAACTCGCCCACTCCCCAGACCTGTGATCAGACCCCAGCCTTACCCAGGGACTTGTTAAAACCCTGATCCCAGCCCACAGACCCTCAGGTTCTGAGCCAGTGGCAGGCCCGCCCGGGTTCCTGAGCCGCCCGGCTGGGATTCACTGTGAAAACCACACTTCTGCACTCGTGTCCCGTTTCCCACAGGCTTGACCAAGGCTCAGAGCAAGGGAGGGCAGCCCGGGTCCCCCAGGCTCCAGGGTACAGCCTCAGTTCTTCCTGAGGGCACCTGCACCTGCCAGCTCGTGGGCGGGGCCTCCAGCAAGGGCCAGGACGGAGGGTCAGTGAGGCACCAGGGATTCACGGACACAGCAACCAGAGGGCTGAGACCATTTAGTGCCTGTCTGGGGCAGCAGGGCCACGCGGGCATCAGGAAATCAGGTACAGCTGGATCCAGCAGCTCAGGGCCACCTCGGCCTGGGCAGGGGGGGTGGAGGCTGGTCCGCTGCGAGCGGACACTCCCGGCTCAGGCAACTCAGGCTCCCGTGTGCACTCCGCTCTGATTCAGCCCGGGAATGAAACTCATTCAGTGCAAGGCTGGCCCCACCCCAGGACTTCAGTGCCGGGCCACGAGTTCCGGGCCGGGTGTGACTCCGGGAGCCTCCAGGCCACGCCCTCGAGAGGTGCAGGACAGCCAAGCGGGTGCTCCTGGGTCTGCGACTCCTGGTCCTCCTTCCGGGCGGGCCCTGGCTTCTCCTCAGGGCACTCGGGGGCCCGGGGCCGCCCTCCCTTGCTCCTGCCGCTGGAATTCCTCGTGGGCTCGATCCAGGTCCGAAAGCACCTGCAGCAGGCGTGCCGCGGCTGCCCTCTGCCGGGCCAGGACAGCACTGCACCCTGGGAGGGGACAGGGGCCGCGGGGGCTCAGCCAGGCCCGGGGCGACGCGACCACCTGCACCCAGTGACTTTCTGGAGCTGCGGGTTTGCCTTGTGCCGCTGAGGGCCCCACAGAGCAGGAGGCCGCAGAGGGGGGCTCTGCAAGCTTCGAGAAAGGCCCTGTGGGGGATGGGGTGGTGGGGGAGGGACCTCATTAACCCCTTACCTCCCGTGCCACTGGAGCCCTGCCCTGTGTCTGCCTCTGGAGTTGAATCCAAGCTGGGCTCCTCCAGGAATTTCATCCTGGAAGTCGAGAGGGGGAAAGACAAGGCTGGTTCCTGATTCGCAGCCTGGCGCCCTACCCAAGATTCTGGAGAGGTTCCCAGGCATCACCCTCCTCATCCTCAATGCCACTGCAGACATCCCCGGAGTGCCTGGCACTGCGCTTAGCCCTTGGCATGCTTAGCCCGGCTCAGCTGTCACAACACACTCACATGGGTGGGTACTTACACAATCACTGAGACACAGAGAGGTAAAGTAACTTGCCCAGGGTCACACAGCACAACGACCACCGGGAACACTTCCGGAAAGCTAACGGTGGCTTTGGCTGCACAAGCGCGTGTGATGCTCGCTATAACCCCAGAGGTGGGCACCCCTGTGCTCTCCCTCTCCCAGAGGAGGGACTGAGGTACAGAGGGGCGAAGCTCTGTGCTCAAGGGTACCGTCGAGGGCTGGGGCAGGAACCGAGCCCAGGCAGGACAGCAGAGATCCTGAGACCTCGACGGGGAAGGGACACATCCAGGGTCCAAGGCCAGCCCAGGGGGCTGGGGTCTGAGGGGAATTGTGCCCCTGGAAGTAAAGGCCCCCAAGGCCCAGCTGTGCCTCCGAGGCTGGCACCCAGGGGTGGCGCTGCAGCTGCGCCCCGAAAGGGGCTGGGCGGGCACCCACCTGAGCTGCTCCCGCCCCAGCACCAGCTGCCGGTACACCATCTGGGTCTCCGCGTCGGGATCCAGCGGGTCACTCCAGTCCCCCAGGGTGACGGCCGAGTGGGTGCGGCTGCACCCGGGAGCTGGGGGGACAAGAACCATCGTAGCCCCCGCCATGACTTCCGGGGCCCCCTGTGGCCCAGGGGTCACCAAGCCCTGCCCCTCCTGCCTCTAAGCCTCTCCTCAGACTCGCCACTGCCTCCCACCAGTAGCCTGGCCGCCCCCCACCGCTGCCTGCACCCTGGGAGCAGCCCTGCCCCATCCTCCTTCCATCCCAGGCTCTGGCCTCACCGGCCCCTACAGCCCCACAGCCCTGCGCCATGTGCTCTGCCAGGGACGCTCTCCCTCACCCCAAGCCCGACTCCAACTTCCCTGCCTCACACCTGCTCCACTAAGGTCACATTTTAGCACCACCTCCTCCAGGAAGCCCTCCTTGATCCCCCATCCTGGAACTGTGTCAGAGGCATTCTCTGGGCTCTCAAAAGCCTCAGTGTGGTATTGATAGGGCCGGCACTGTGGCGTAGTGGGTAAAGACACCACCTACAGAGCCGACATCCCATATGAGCACCGGTTCAAGTCCCGGCTGCTCCACTTCCGATCCAGCTCTCTGGTATGAATTGGGACAGCAGTGGAAGATGGCCCAAGTGCTTGGGCCCCTGCACCTGCATGGAAGACCTGGAAGAAGCTCCTGGCTCCTGGCTTTGGATCAGCGCAGCTCTGGCCACTGCGGCCAATTAGGGAGTGAACCATCGGATGGAAGACCTCTCTCTCTCTCTCTCTCTCTCTCTCTCTCTCTCTGCCTCTCCTTCTCTCTGTGTGTAACTGTGACTTTCAAATAATAAATAAGTCTTTTTTTAAAATGTGGCATTGGGAACAGAGGTCTGTGCACTCTGAGCAGCTGGCACATACTGGGTACTCTTTTAAAATTATTTGAAAGGCAGAGAGACAGATCTTCTATTTGCTGGTTCACTCCCCCAAGTGCCCACTCACTTGGCTGGGACAGGCCGAAGCCAAGAGCCTGGAAGTCCATCAGGGTCTCGCGCGTGGAGGACAAGGGCCCGAGTACATGAGCCGTCACCTTCTGTCTGCTGAGGCCTGGGTGAGGAGCTGGAATTGGGAGTGCAGCTGGCACTCAAGCCCAGGCACTCTGAGCTGGGGCGTGGGTGTCCCGGGGCTGTCTCGCCTGTTGTACCAAACACCCAGCCCCATAGCAGCCACTTTGAAGAGGGCAGCTCGTACTGAATAAGCACCATTTGTATGCACCAAAGAGTGTTCTAAGCGCTTCGTGTGAAATGAAATCACGGGGCTGGTGCTGTGGCGCAGCAGGTAAAGCCACCCCCACGTGGGTACCAGTTCACGTCCTGGCTGCTCCACTTCCAGTCCAGCTCCCTGCTGATGGCCTGGGACAGCAGCAGAGGATGGCCCAAGTGCTTGGGCCCCTGCACCCACATGGGAGACTGGGAAGAAGCTCCTGGCTCCTGGCTTCCACCTGGCCCAGCCCCTGGCCATTGTGGCCATCTGGGAAGTGAACCAGTGAATGAAAGATCTCTCTCTGTAACTCTGACTTCCAAATAAAAAAGTAAATCTGTTTTTAAAAAAAATGAAATCATTACTCCTCACAGCCGCCAGAGGTCATCACTGTTGTCACCCCATTTCACATCTGAGACTGCAGCACAGAGAGGTTAAGCAACTTGTTCAAGATTGCACAGCCAGCCCTGGGAGAGACGGACACCTGCTGATGGATGGGTGGGAGGGCGGAGCCCACAATCCGCCCACTTCCTCACCTGAGCGCTCAGCCTGAAGGCAGCAGGTCCAGCGTGCACCGCGGAAGGCACCAGGGTGGCAGGCGGCCAGCTTGTCCTGGTTGGGGGCACTGGCCTTGCGCAGGGCCGACAGCCATTGGTTGAGGTCGTTCAGGTTCTGCAGGGGTGGGGCCATCAGGGCCTGGAGGTGGGGGTCCCAGGGATGTCCCACACCCGCACTTTGTTGGCCTTACCTTGCACTGGAGGTAGGCGGTGTGCAGCGGCCCCGCCCCGTCCCGCGTGACCACCTGCATCACGTGGGGCAGCTGGAAGGCTCCCTCGTCCACGCGCTCCACGGCCCGGATGTGGGAGACGGGGATGCAGGAGCGAGCCTGGGAAAGAGGCAGGCTGGGGGCCGTGGCCGGCGTGGCCAGGACCAGGGACAGCTCCCCCAGTGTGTGCACTCAATGGAGTCCCGGGAGCCGGGACCACTAAATTGTGCAGGGCGTGCGTGCGCAGAGGCCGTGCCCGGGGCCCCTGTCCTGCCCACGGCTTGCTGTCTGACAGACCTGGCTGTCCTGGATGTCACACTGCTTCTTAGCGACAAGAGCACCGACAGCAGCGGCACCTGCCACTCCCACGGCACTTAGGGCGCCTGTGGGTACGTGGCGTCAGCCAACTTGACCGTCACAACAAACACCTGAAGCTGAGCTGCTGCTGCCCCCAACTCGCAGATGAGGAAACTGAGGCACGGGGCCACTCAGCCGGGGAAGCGGAACCGGGAGCCCTGGAGGTGGCTGCCGCCCGCGGTCTACACTCTGCTGAGAACACAGCAGCTGGGAGCTGGGGATAACGGCGATCATGGACGGCGCACACGCAGGACGCGGCGGGGTCCGGGGCTGCCAGCTCCATGCTGGCCGTGAACACTGCCCCAGCCACAGGAACAGGGACCCCACAGGGGCACAGCCCAGAGCGGGCACTCAGTACGGCTTGAGAAGGGAGCAGGGGAGTAAGGACTGCCTGGATGTGTGCACCCATGCAGCAGAGTCGGCCCCAGCCTGAGCACAGCCACGCTCGCCTGAGTCCAGAGACCGTGGAACACCGGCTAGGCCACGGATGGTCCTTGCTGGGGTGTGTCCACACCGAGACAGGCATGTCTGGGTGACACGTGCGTGTGTACACACTGAAGGGCATGGGCACATGGGTCTGTGCAGGGGGTGCCTGTCCCCAGAGTGTGCAGTAGCTCTGGCGCCTTGGGGTCCCGTCCCACTCTGGGCCTCGCGGCCACCCTGGAGCCCCTGCATGGAGGGCCCGGCCCACCTGACACTCTGCGCCCTTGGAGTAGGCCAGGCTCTCCCCGCTGAGCCAGAAGTAGCGCTTCCGGAAGGCAAAGCGTGTGGCCAGGCCGGCCGGCTCCTCCTTGCGCTTCAGCAGGTAGCCTTCACGAACTGTCGCCGAGGGTGGGGCCAGCGTCCTGGCCGGGCCCCCCGCCTCTGGGAAGGGGGAGACGGGAGGTGGGGGCCAGTGAGCCCTCCCCCTCCGGGATGATTGGGGTTCTCTGCTCCCCACAAGGCATGAGGGTGAGCGCCCCGACTCTGGACCCCAGTCCCTGAGCAGGGGGTAGGGGGCAGGTGTGTGTGTGTGGGGTGGCCTTGACCATCCTCTCCTGCCAGAGGCAGCCAGCAGGGGGCACCATGACTGCCAGGGCCCAGTCCTCAGGTGTCCTGGATCCAGCCACACTCAGGGACCTGGGACACTGGCCTCTCCCGAGCTCCACAGGGAGCCCCTCATGCCACAGCCAGGGCTCCCTGTGTCATAGGTTGCCCCTATGTGACTTGGGCCCACCTGAGTCATGACCCAGGCTGTTCCACTCCAAGCCAGAGCCACCTGTGAATGCCCCATGGTCTGGCCCCACCTCACCCCTGCTCCCCATGCACCCCCATTCACTCTTCTCCTCTGGCCTCCTTACACTGCACTGTTCCCACCTCAGGGCCTTTGCACGCTCTGTCTCCCGCCTGGCTACTCTCTTCTCCGCTCTGTCCTGCCGTGAGGCCATCTCTCATCGCCTTGTCCCCACTGCCTCCCTCCACTTTTCCTCCCCGGCACAATTCCCCAGCCGCCCCTGCAATTCGCTGTCCATCTCATTCACACCCCCTTGCACAAGAGCAGGACTTCCTTCTGCCTCCCCTGCAGCAGCGATGACGACACCCAGTACACAGTAGGTGCTTCATGTGTGTTGGTCAGTGCCTGACCCCAGCCATGCCCCTCCCTGGAGGTTGAGGCCTGAGCTCCATGCCCCTCTGGGATCCAGCACAGTAGGTTCTGGAAATGTTAACTGAGTGACTAGTAGATCCACATTCTCAGGGCTGAGAAACTGGGGGGGGGGGGCGGCGGCTGAGGGCCCCTAGCAGGGGGACAGGAACTCACCCTCGTCCCCATCCACGTCCACCAGCTCGTCCAGGAAGTCCCGCACGCGGGAGACGCTCTGCAGCAGGAAGGGGTGCAGCGGGGCCATCCACAGCTCCTTGCCCTGGCCCAGCTGCTGGCCCAGGTTCCCGATGCTCTGCACAGCCTGCAGCCAAGGAGCAGGGGACGCCAGGGCCAAGGTCACCACAGAGGGGAGCCCTCTCGATAGGCCCAGGACAGAGCCCCCAAGTCCTGCCTCCCAATCCAGTGCCCGAGATAGAAGGCTCATGTCGTCCCAGGCCGCCCCCTCACACACCCAGGACTGCCCGACCCTATCATGCATGCTCCGGAGCCTGCAGAACCTCTGGCTATTGCCGATTTGCAAATGATGGCTTAATTCATACTAAGGTGTAAACGTCTGCTAGCCTGCCTTCCACGCTCCGCCTAGAAAGTCGTTTGCAGAATGTGCGCCTTGAGCCTCAGCAGGTGTTCCTCCCAGGTCTGCTCCCACCTTGCTGTGCCCTGGCGGAGAGCACCCAGGAAGTGAGAACACGCTGCTGGCACCTTAGCAAGCAGCAGCAGGGAGCGGCTGGTCTGGGGGTCCGCGTGCTGGTCCCGGAGGTCAAACAGCTTTGGGGTGAGGATGGCCGGCGCAAAGAACCGCAGGAAGAGAAAGCCACTGATGGCCAGGTACTTCACATCCTGCAGGAGGGAGCGGCAGATGAGAGGGGCCCAGAACCCCCCTCCCAAGTGGGAAAGCAGCAGGAGAAAAACACAGGAACTGGGGCCCAGGTTAAGCCACCTCCTGCAGCGCCAGCATCCCATATGGACACTGGTTCCAGTCCCAGCTGCTCCACTTCCAGTCCAGCTCCCTGCTAATGGACCTGGGAAAGCAGCAGTAGATGGCCCAAGTGCTTGGGCCCCTGCACCCACATGGGAGACGTGGCAGAAGCTCCTGGCTCCTGGCTTTGGTCTGGCCAAAGCTATCTGGGGAGTGAACCAGCAGATGGAAGACTTCAGTATATGTGTGTCTCTGTGTGTGTGCCTTTCCGTCTCTGGTAACTCTGCCTTTCAAATAAATAAATAAATATTTTATTTTATTTTTATTTTTTATTTTTTTGACAGGCAAAGTGGACAGTGAGAGAGAGAGACAGAGAGAAAGGTCTTCCTTTGCCGTTGGTTCACCCTCCAATGGCCTCCATGGCTGGCGCGCTGCAGCTGGCGCACCGCGCTGATCCAAAGGCAGGAGCCAGGTACTTCTCCTGGTCTCCCATGGGGTGCAGGGCCCAAGCACTTGGGCCATCCTCCACTGCACTCCCGGGCCACAGCAGAGAGCTGGCCTGGAAGAGGGGCAACCGGGACAGAATCCGGCACCCCGACCGGGACTAGAACCCGGTGTGCCAGCACCGCTAGGTGGAGGATTAGCCTATTGAGCCGCGGCGCCGGCCTATAAATAAATATTTTAAAGAACCTCTAAAAATAAATATTAAAAAAAAAATAAACCCTAGAGGGGCTGGTGCTGTGGGTTAAGCCACTGCCTGCAGTGCCGGCAACACATAGGGCACCGGTTCGAGTCCCAGCTGCTCCACTTCCCATCTAGCTCCCTGCTGGTGGCCTGGGAAAAGCAGAAGATGGCCCAAGTGTCTGGGCCCCTGCACCCATGTGGGAGACCCAGAAGCTCCTGGCTCCTGGCTTTGGCCTGGCCCAGTCCTGGTGGTCGTGGCCATTTGGGGAGTGAGCCGGCAGATCGAAGATCTCTCTCTGTCTCTCCCTCTCTCCCTCTCTTTCTCTCTGTAACTCTGCTTTTCTTTCTTTCTCTCCTTCTCCTTCTCCTCCTCCTCCTCCCCCTCCCCCTCCCCCCCCCTCCTCCTCCTTCTCCTTCTCCTTCTTCTTTTTGATAGGCAGAGTTAGTGAGAGAGAGAGAGACAGAGAGAAAGGTCTTCCTTCCATTGGTTCACCCCCCAAATGGCCACTATGGCTGGCGCGTTGCACCGATCCGAAGCCAGGAGCCAGGTACTTATCCTGGTCTCCCATGCGGGTGCAGGGCCCAAGCACTTGGGCTATCCTCCACTGCCTTCCCGGGCCACAGCAGAGAGCTGGACTGGAAGAGGAGCAACCGGGACAGAATCCAGCGCCCCGACCGGGACTAACTTGGTGTGCCGGCGCCGCAAGGCAGCGGATTAACCTAGTGAGCCGCAGCACTGGCAAACTCTTCTTTTCAAATAAATTAAAAAATAAATATTTTTAAAGATTTATCTATTTATTTATTTGAGGCAGAGTTATAGACAGAGAGCTTCCATGCACTGGTTCACTCCCCAAACAGTCACACTGGCCGGAGCTGGGCTGATCCAAAGCCATGAGCCAGGAGCTTCTTCCAGGTCTCCCACCTGGGTGCAGGGACCCCAGGACTTGGGCCATCTTCTACTGCTTTCCCAGGTGCATCAGCAGGGAGCTGGATTGAAAGAGGAGCAGCCAGAACTCGAACCAGCACCCAGATGGGATGCTGGTGCTGCAGGCAGAGCCTTAACCTACTATGCCACAGCACCAGTCCCAATAAAAATAAACCTTTAAAAAAAAAAACTAGAAATTGGTAATGCAAGGAGAAGTGGGTCAGAAGACCACTTGGCCTAAGAATTTCCCCCTCTGGGCCTCAGTTTCTTCATTTAGAAAATGGGGTGACAACAGCAACCCCACAAAATCACTCAGCCAGAAGTCCCGGGAGAAGGCCCTGCGCCACACACTGCTGGGGCACCGCCATCACTCCCGCGGTACAGGTGAGGAAGCAGCAGCTCACAGGCGTCAAGTGCCTGGCCAAGGCCACACAGCTGATGGCCACAGCGGCCAAGGGCAGGCCTGTGGTTTCCAGTAAGATCTGCAGCAGGCCGGCCGCCTCTCGGGACATTTCTCTCTCCAGTGCTCACCTGGGGCTGCATCCCCACTTTACAAAGGAAGCGCCTGAGGCCCAAGGAGGGACGGTCACTCGGCCGGGGCCACACGGCTCTAAGTGGCAGAGGCAGGATTTTAACTCTGTTCTTGTACACACTCTGCTGCCACTCGAGAGCAGTTCCCATGGGGCGCTGGCCCCCGGGCACCAGGAAGAGTCATGTCATCTGCCTGCCGCCACCACGGGGTCAGAGCCACCAGCTCCATCCTCCAGATGAGGACACCCAGGCAATCCCAGCCCTGTGCGAGTCCCAGGCCCGTCCCTCCAGCACAGCGGGCTCAGGGTGGGGGGCTTCTCTAGGCTGCATCTTGCTCCCCTCACCCAGCCCCCTCCACCTCTCACACACTCTTCGCTATATTTAGCTGGAGAGTGTGCTCCTGGGTCTATTTGGGGCTTGGATTCACACGCGAGGCAAAATCCTCCCCGGGTGTGCACCTGCTACCCCCACCACACCAGGGCCTCTCGGTCTTGACCGTGAGCTCCGCAAGGGGCCTTGACCCAGAGGTGCCCTGGGTAGGTGGCAGCTTCCAACACCAGGCAGGGGCTCTGCCCACCCTGAGGGCTGAGGACGGTGACACGTGGGTGGCACCACAAGGGCAGGGCTGCCTGCAGCCTCCCCCTGACTCCCCCCTCCCCCAGTGCCCGCTGTGCCCCACTTAGCATCTCCACCACCAGCCCCCACGAGAGCCCTGCAAGTGTGGAGAGAACCAAGTTCAGCCCAGGCCAGCACCAGCCTGCAGGGGTGAGGCGAGGACCCCAGCCGGGAGTCTGGAGGCCTGGCCTGGAGTCCATGCCCTCTGGCCAGGGTATTTTTGCCTTTCTGGGCCTCAGTTATGCGGCTTGAATCAGAGCACTCCCCTTGGGCTGGAGGCAGCAGCCGACTCCCAGATGGCCCCGCAAGGCCAGCTCGGTCAGGGTCAGTCCCTGCCCGGTGTCATCTGTTGGCAGACGACAGCCACCTGGGCAGGTGTGCAGAGCACTAAACCCCGCGTCTCAGGTGAGGGCCCCCCTGCAGGCCAGCCACGCCCCCCCCCCCCCCCCCGTGCGGAATGATTGGCTCAGAGCAGGTTTTGCTTGTTTCAGTTCTTTTAGGTGAATCAATGCCAACTTTTAAAACTGAGAGAGCCCGCAGACATCCACAATGCACAATGCTGGCTTTGAAAAAAACATCGGGGAAGGGTTTGTCCCTATGCACCTGGCACGGGAGTTAAGACGCCAGCTGGGACTCTGCAGCCCCTATCAGAGGGTCTGGGTTCAAGTCCCAGCTCTGTTTGCAATCCCAGCTTCCTGCTACTGCACACCCTGGGAGGCAGCAGGTGATGGCTCAGGTGGCTGCATCCCTGCCACCCACGTGGGAGACGTGGATGGAGTTCCTGGCTCCGGGCTTTGGGCTGGCCACAGCAGAAATTTGGAGAATGAACCAGCAGAGTTCCCTGTCTGTCTCTGTCAGCCTCTCAAATCATAAATACAATATCTTTGAAAATTTTAAAAGCAGAAAACATTTCAGCAAGGACAAGAATATTCAATACAAAAAAAAAAAAAAAAAAAAAACCCTTGGAAGATCTGGCGATACCGGGCCCCATCCCACCATGGCAGGTAGAGCAACAGGGGCTCCGCCTGGCAGCCGCTGCCTCTCCCTGCCGCCCAACACTGGGCCATTCCTGCCCCGCATCTGCCTGACGCCTGCAGGTCTGACTTGGAGCTTCGGTATCAATGCTTGTCAGGCACTAGCAACGCAAGGACTTGGTCTGTTTCATCTTGAATGTTGCTTGCTGAGCACTAACTGGGTGCCGCTCCCTACCCCACCCCTGCTGGGATTTAAAAACCACCTACTGTGTGCCAGGCTCCACTATGTGCAGGCTCAGGAGCCAGCCCACCTGCGTGAGTGCCCAGCCCGGCACCGCCCCTTCCTGCCCGGACGACTGACCCTCTCTGGGCCTCAGCACCCTCCCCTGTAAAATGGGACCCGCACTGCCTCCCTCTCACGGGGTGGATGTGGGCCCTGGACAGGGCAGTAAGGACACGCGTCACGTAAAGCCAGGGCGGGCCGCCTGCAAGGGCTGCAACAGTGCCAGCGTCCTCGCCACATTATGATGACCCGAGGGTCCCCTCCCACTCCTGCCAGGGCCCAAGGCCGCCCCACCTCTGCTCTGACTCTGAGCGGCACTGCCCCTCCCCCCAGCTCAGCCGCCCCACCTGCCCATCGGGCGCACCTGGTGCTCCGCCTGGGGGAAGTGCTCCTCCACGCTCCGGAACAGCTGCTTGAAGACCAGGCGCATGGTGGGCGGGCAGCGCCCCACGGAACCCACAATGGCGTCCACAATAGGCCCCAGGTAGCCCGTCAGCAGTCCCAGGCTGGTCTCCCGCACCTGCTCCTCCGAGGGCGCGCCCTTGAAGGAGATCCTCCTGGGGGTGCCGGCACAGCTCCTCAGTGTCGGAGCAGAGCATCTGCTCACCAGTGCCCCCCACAGCCGCCCACCTGCACAGCCTCCCTCCAGCCACTCCCCTGCAGCCTTGTGCTTAAGCACGCTGGGCTCAGTCCCACCCCAGGGCCTTGGCACTGACTGCTCCCCCTTCCCGGGACACCGCCACTGAATCCCAACGACCCCCTTCTGCACGTCTTAGCGTCATCGTCCCCTTCTCTGTCACCACCCAGTGCTTTGTCTTCCACCACCCTGCGGGCCACCTTCAGCAATGGCGTCCTCTGATTCTCTCTCTCTCCCTGGAATGGGAAGGGCGGCCGGGGGCTCCCTGCTGCAGCCCCACTCTTCCTCCCTGAGCCCGGCACTTGCCCATCATCTCCCGACGTGGATGATACAATGGCACTTCCCTATCCGCAGTGAGCTCATCTCCACCTTTCCCTGCAGCGGGAGGGCCTGCCCTGCCCACACCCAGACACAGAACTCCACGAGGGCCAGGCTGGGCTTCCCAGAGCCTACGAGCTAAGCCCTGGCACTGGCTCATTTCATCCCATTGGCAACCCAGCGGGGTTAAGGAGCTGGATTGTTCCCAAGGAAACCGAGGCCCTGAGAGGTGAGACCCAAACTCAGGGCTGCCTGCTCCAGTCTGCCTGCCGCCGGCCCCGCTCAGTCTCTGGTGCTCCCTGTGGGCACCCACGGGTCCCCCCTCCCTTGTCAGCTGGAGCCCTCAGCTCCAGTCCCACAAGGACTCTGCCTGCCTGTCTGCTCAGGGCCTGCATTCAAACCCCACTTTGCAACTTCCTGGCTGTGGGACTTTGAGATCCGGTTTCCCCATCTGCCAAAGGGAGTCCTGATGCTGCCTCTGGGTGGTCGGAAGGTGTGGCAGGGCCCAGGGAGAAGGAGAGACCCCTGTCCCCAGCACTGTCCCTGGTGGGCTGCCCAAGCAGCCAGCTCCTACAGCCCCAGGAGAAGAGACTCAACCTGTCCGGGGTGGGCAAGGTTCTGGAAAGACGAGGAAGCACCCCAGAGGCATGGCCTGAACCCCAAAGCCGCTCTGCTTCCTCCCACTCTCACGGGGTGCTCCAGGCAGGTCCACACCCCCACCACGGCCTCACCCACCAGCACCAGCACCACAGGAACAGAAACAACCGGTCTGGGGCGACACCTGGTGCAGGGGCTAAGCCACCACCTCAGACACCCGCATCCCTTAGCCCAGGGCCTGAGCTCAGCTTCCCATTGGCGCCACTGTGGGAGGCAGCACTGATGGCCCAGATGTCCCAGTCCTTGCCACCCACGTGGGCGGAGTGGACTGAGCTCCAGGCTCCCGGCTTTGGCCTGGCCCAGACCCCGTCCCTCAGGGCATTCGGGGGTAAACTAGCGGATGGGAGCCTCCTTTTTGTCTCTCAACTAAATGAACACATAACTTTAGAAAAGGAACGCTGGGACTGTGGGTGCGCTCCCCAGCGAGGGGCTGCGGTGGACACTCCCCTAACCCTCATGGCAACCCCTGAAGCAGGAGCCCTGCCCCCACGTTTCAGAGAAAACCGAGGCCACTTGTCCAGCAGGCCGGCAGAGCTGGGAGCTCCGTTTGGGAGTCCCGCCCACGCAGCCCAGAGAGCCAGGTGTACGCGCGCATGGCACAGACCCAACGGGGCCGGCTCCTGTGGGCAGGGATGCCGGGGGCTGGGCTTTCGGGGGTGGGGCTCACGGTGGGGTGGGGCTTCCTGGTGGGCGGGGCTTCCGGGCCGGGCCCGCCCCGGCTCTGCTCACCTCGCGCGGCCCAGGTCCATCTTGCTTGGGTCCAGCTCCATGTACTTCTTCTCCTCAAAGACGCGGCTGATCACGGGCTTGAGGACGTCGTGCAAGTAGCGCATGCCCACGAGCTGAGGGGCAGGGGCACCACACGGGGCAGGGCTGAGGTCGGGGCATGCAGGGAGAGGTGGAGGGAGACGGGGCGTGTCCAGGGGTGGGTCAGGGGCGCTGCCTGGGGCGCACCTGCACTCAGCATCAGCTCAGCCACCTGGGGTCGCCTGAGGCCAGCTGAGCTCTGGGGTCCAGGGAGGCGTTGGGAAGGGCCCCCCCTCCAGGAAGTGCCGCCAGACCCCAGAGGGCCACCACCACTCACCTTCATAAACTGTTCCATGGACTTGGATGCCAGGGAGTTCGAGCGGAAGAGGGTGTTGGGGTCAGCTGGGAGGACCGGGAAGGGGGATGTGTGTGCTGGGGTCCGGGGGGCCGGGACCCAGCTCAGCCCACTCGCCCAAGGTGCAAGGGTTCCGAGGGCATCACGGAGACCTGAACCCTCAGCCCCGGTCACAGCACAGGTGCTCACGGTGCTTAAGGGAGCTGCCAGGACCCCACGGCTCAGGAGTAGCAACACCAGGTCGCCCCCACAGGAGTCTGGGGGTGCACAGCACAGAGTCGCTGGCCAACATGTGGCCCGGCCTCTGCCTGGGTCTCCCGATTCCTCCTTCCAGACCCCTCTGCTGATCATCCTTGGGGAGGAAGGGCGGGGGCTCGGGCGGCCACTCACAGGTCCGAGCCACCTCCCGCCGGGTGAGGTGGTCCAGAAAGGGCCCGGCCAGGCCCTGGCCCAGGAACAGTTTCACCAGCTTGGTGGCGAGGTCCTGGCGGCAGTCCCCTGAGGTCAGCTCCTCCAGCACAGCCAGGGGGCTGGCAATGTCCTCCTGGCCAGAATAGGGGACCAAAGAGGTGACCAGGGGCCGGGGACCTCAAGGCAGAAGGGCCCAGGTGCGGCTCCCCGAGAGAGTGGAAGGCCATGACCCCGCCCCCCAGGCACCATTGCCTGCCCAACGCACCCACCTCCGCGGGCCCCAACACAGACTCCACGAGCAGCTCCGTGAGAGGCTGGTAGTACTGGGGCGGCAGCACGCGGTCCTCGGTCAGGCGCACCTTCAGCCGCAGGGCCCCCAGGGTCCCCCTGACCGGAAGTCCGTGTGGGTAGGTGTGGACAACCCCAACAGGCGGTGTAAACACAGGTGAGATGCAGGGATGCTGGCCAGACCAGACAGGTGCGCACAGGTGTGTCCAGTAGAACAGGTGTGAGCAGGTGTTGCCAGGTATAAGCAGGAGGGGCCAAATACAGACAGGACAAATGGGTGTGGCCAGGATGGAAAGACGGGGCCAGTGGAAACAGGCAGTGTGGACAGAACTGAATGGTGCGGGTGTAGAGACGTGTGGGCAGGCTGAACAGGTGTAGGCAGGTGTGAAGTGATGGTGACCGTATAGACCATACATGTGAGAGTGGACAGCGTGGGCAGGTGTGGAAGGACCACAGTTCTGAGCACGAGTGTGAGCTCACAGGTCCACACGTGGGCAGTGGACTCTACAGGCCACACCTAGGCACCCTGCTAGGGGCCCCCACAGTGGATATCTGTTAACGCATGAATGTACGAACGAGAGAAGTGGCCTGGCGACTGCATGGGGGCGGCCCCCTCCCGCCACACCACATTTACCCAGCATCCTCCTCAGCTCCAGGGAAGGGCAGGAGGCGGAACCAGCCATTGGGCGGCGAATGCCGCAGAGCCTGAGGGGAGAACTCCACCTGGGGGGAGGGACACAGACCCTCAGCAGAGCCCGGCCCCACCCACTCCCTCCCAGTTCCGAGCCCTGAACTATTAGCTCCGGTCAAGGCACTGAGGGCCTCCAGGGGACTCTTAACCGACAGTTGAAGAAACCCGGGCTCAGAGAGGTGGTGCAGCCTGCCCAGGGTCACACAGCTACTAGAGTCAGGGACCCGAACTGCACGTCTCTAAAGGCTGAAAGGGCCCGGGGGGTCCCCGAGCCCCACCCGCTCTGTTTCTAAATTTGTATGTTCATTTATTGAAGAGGCAGAATGACAATCTCTCATCTGCTGGCTCACTCCCCAAATGCCCCCCGTGGCTGGGGCCGGGCCAGGATCTAAGCCTGGAGCCAGGTTTGTGTTAAAGGGGCCGGTGCTGTGGCGCAGCGGGTTAAGCTGCCGCCTGAGATGCTGGCATCCCATACGGGCACCGGTTCAAGTCCTGGCCACTCCTCTTCTGATCCAGCTCCCTGCTAATGCACCTGGGCAAAGCAACGGAAGACGGCCCAGTGCTTGGGCCCCTGTTCCTTCACATGGGAGACCAGCAAGAAGCTCCTGGCTCCTGGCTTCAGCCTGGCCCAGCCCTGGCTGTTGCAACCATCTGGGGAGTGAACCAGAGGATGGAAGATCTCTCCCCCTCTCTGTAACTCCGCCTTTCAAATAAATAAATAAGTCTTTAAAAAAAAAAAAATCCTGGCTCTGCTGTTTCTTAGTCGCATCACCTTGGGAAGGCCACTTAGCCTGTGAACCTCAGCTTTCCCATCTGTAAAATGGGAGTAACACAGTCCAGCCCTCATCGGGTAGCGTGAAGGGTCAGTGAAAATGTTTATGCTGAGGAGCACTGTGGGAGCCATCCTGTGAGCCCTGTCCCAGGACGGGACTCCGGGCCCAGCCCGTGACCTCAGGCAGCTTCCAGCACCCCAGACAGCCTCCACTTCCCCACCTGTACAATGGGACGATGAAGCTCCATCACCCAGGCCAGGCCAAGGCTGCTCACCCACCCTTCGAGCCCCAGGAGGCTCCACCCTTCTCTCCTGTCTGCCCCCATGGAGGCCCTGGGGCCCTGGAGGGAGCTCATGGGGGGGGGTGCTCACCTTGGAGGCCCTGGGGCCCTGGAGGGAGCTCACAGTGTAGGGGGGGGATGCTCACCTTGGAGACCCTGGGGCCCATGGAGGGAACTTGCGGGGTGGAGGTGCTCACCTTGGAGGCCCTGGGGGCCCTGGAGGTTGGGTGCTCACGTTGGGGGATGCTCACCTTGGAGGCCCTGGGGCCCTGGAGGGAGCTCATGTGGGGGGGTGCTCACCTTGGAGGCCCTGGGGGCCCTGGAGGGAGCTTGCGGGGTGGGGGTGCTCACCTTGGAGGCCCTGGGGCCCCTGGAGGGTGCTCGTGGGGGGGTGCTCACCTTGGAGACTCTGGGGGTCCTGGAGGGAGCTCGCGGGGTGGGGGAATGCTCACCTTGGAGACCCTGGGGGACCTGGAGGTTGGGTGCTCACGGGGGGGTGGTGCTCACCTTGGAGGCCCTGGGGCCCCTGGAGGGTGCTCGTGGGGGGGGGTGCTCACCTTGGAGACTCTGGGGGTCCTGGAGGGAGCTCGCGGGGTGGGGGAATGCTCACCTTGGAGGCCCTGGGGCCCCTGGAGGTTGGGTGCTCACGGGGGGGGGGTGCTCTCCTTGGAGGCCCTGGGCCCTGGAGGGAGCTCACGGGGGGGGGGGTGCTTACCTTGAAGGCCTGGGGCCCCTGGAGGGTGCTCGTGGGGGGTGCTCACCTTGGAGGCCCTGGGGGCCCTGGAGGGAGCTCACAGGGGGGGGGTGCTTACCTTGAAGGCCTGGGGCCCCTGGAGGGTGCTCGCGGGGGGGTGCTCACCTTGGAGGCCCTGGGGGCCCTGGAGGGAGCTCACGCAGGGGGGGGATGCTCACCTTGGAGGCCCTGGGCCCTGGAGGTTGGGTGCTCACGGGGGGGGGGTGCTCACCTTGGAGGCCTGGGGCCCTGGAGGGTGCTCGTGGGGGGTGCTCACCTTGGAGACTCTGGGGGTCCTGGAGGGAGCTCGCGGGGTGGGGGAATGCTCACCTTGGAGGCCCTGGGGGCCCCTGGAGGTTGGGTGCTCACGGGGGGGGTGCTCACCTTGGAGGCCCTGGGGCCCTGGAGGGTGCTCGTGGTGGGGTGCTCACCTTGGAGGCCCTGGGGCCCTGGAGGGAGCTCACGGGGGGGGGGTGCTCACCTTGGAGGCCCTGGGCCCCTGGAGGGTGCTCGTGGGGGGTGCTCACCTTGGAGGCCCTGGGCCCTGGAGGGTGCTCGTGGGGGGTGCTCACCTTGGAGGCCCTGGGCCCTGGAGGGTGCTCGTGGGGGGTGCTCACCATGCCCAGGAAGTCGTTCTTGCCCACCATGTCCCAGTCCCAGAGCTCCACCCGCAGCGGGGCTGGGGCGCCCGGCATCTCCCGCAGCTCCAGCACCTCATCCCAGTGTGGGAAGCGCGTCTTCTTAATGGTCTGGAGGGGGGGCAGGGGTCTGTGAGGGAGGGAGGGAGCGACAGGAACCACCCCACACCCCGCTGGCCCCGCTCCCGCCCAGCTCCTGGCTCTGCTCCCAACACTCACCGACGTCTCCACACTCTGGCTGCCCCAAAACACCCGGGCGAACGGGTCGGACGTGCCGGAGATGTCCCGGGGGGCCAGGTCTCTGGGAACGGATGAGAAAAGGGTGAGGACATGTGAACTTCCAGGACCAAGACTCAAGCTGGGCTTCGGCAAGAAGGGGCTCGGCAGCGAGGCGCCACCGGGATGCCCACAGGTCACGCCGGAGGCCCTGGATGGAGCTCAGCTCCACTCCTCATTCCAGCTTCCTGCTAGTGCACACCCAGGGAGGCGGCAGGTGACGGCTCCGACAGCTGGGTCCCTGCCACCCATGTGGGAGCCCTGGATGGAGTTCCTGGCTGGCAGCCAGCCTGGCCCAGCCTTGGCTGCTGTGAGCATTTGGAGAGTGAACCACTCAGAGGGCTCCGTCTCTCTGCCTCTCAAATAAATGAAATGCAAATACTGCTGGTTTCCAAGGCAATGAGCTGGTCCACTCCAGGACCACTGGCCTGCCTGGCCACGCCCAGGGTCTGCCAGCCGCCTCCCAGCACCCTCTGCGGAGGCACCAGGAAGAGGAAACTGAGGCACGGGCCCCGCATCAGAATCCAGGGGGTGCAGCTGCACCCGGAAGGAGGATGCTATTTCGCTGAAGGCCCTGGCGGGGAGGCGGACGAGCAAGGCTCCCAGCCTGGCTCTGCGCTCATTAGCTGGGCCACTCTAGGCAAAGTCACTTCGCCTCTCTGCCCCTCGGTCTCCTCGTCTGGAAAATGAGCGTAAAAACGGACCAGTTTCACATGGCCTGGGTTAAACGAAACGATGCGTCTCAGAGACTCAGCACAGCACTGGAGGGTGGTGAGCACTCAGTCCATTCATTCACTCAACAAACACACACACCCACACCCTGCCTAGGACCCAAGAAGAAAGCATAGGCGGTTGCCATGAGAACGCCCAGTCTCACCCAGGCACCTCCCATCCTCCTTCCTGAGGTCTCCAGATCCAGGAAGAAGCCCCCCACCGGGATGGGGGCGCCGGCTTCCTCCTGCTCCCTCCCACCCCCAACCTGGCATCCACAGCCTTCTTCGGTTTCCTAGGAGCCAGCCCAGTTGCTAAGCGACAGCAGTCGGTCCCTCGCATGCTTGCAAGGATCCCACACAGCCCTGTGGCTGGGAATGGGGCTGTGGGCAGGCAAGGACCCCTGCCCCATGCTGAGTCCTGTAGCCTGTCCCCTGCCTCCTGGGCTCTGCCTCCCCCTACCCCGACCCCAGTTCTAGGGAGACCCCTATGGTTAAGTCCAAGGCAGGGCAGGGGGAGGAGCAGAGATCTGGAGGCAGCCGGAGAGGCACAGAGAGGGCAGGGTAGACCCTGATGGTCACACAGCAAAGCCAGGAATACAGACTACTCTCCCCAGTCTGGGTGAGGATGGGCTGGGGGAGCGAAACGTGGGGAAAGCAGAGACAGGATGGGAGATGCGGGGGGAGCAAGGGGGAGGTGTTCGAGGAAGCAGAAGAGGGAGGAGTGGGGCCCAGGAGAGGGACCTCAGGGCCAAGGAGGCGGGCCTCTGATGCCCCGGGGCCCATCCAGGCACTTGCTGGGCCTCCATTCACCTTCCTTCTGGGGTTTCCACCAGGGCAATCGGTTCAGACACATGCGCGCCCTAGACCGAGCAGCTGAGCACCAATCCCTGGACCTGGGCTGGACGTGGGAGAAAGGGACGCTCCTCCCCACTTGGAGGTGCTCAGTGGTTGGTCAGATGCCAGCCCCGGCTCCAAGGCTGCCCCCACCTGGGCAGAAACTGCCAAGAACAGCAGAGCACAAAGACAGAGACACAGGACTGACGCCACCTGGGTACCTGGATCCAGCCATGCCTAAAGGCCATGAGAGGCACACGGACCAACAAGCCAGCTCTTCTGCCTACGCATGAATGAACTGGGTCCCTGTCCATTGCACTCACCTGCGGACCACCCTGCGTGGCCCGTTGTTTGCTGGCCCCTGGGAACTCAAGCAGGAGTTGTGGGCGCCTTGTGGTTTAGGAATTTGCCAGCCCGTGAGCTGGGTCTGCTTGGCCACACCGCAGTGAGGAAGTCCCAAAGGCCAGACGAGGGAGCCGGCTGATTCCCAGAGCGCCCCGCCTCCCGCAGGAGCCTACCTGGCTTGGAGCACGTGGCAGCGAAGCCGACGGCCCTGCCCGTCCTCTTGCATCTGCACGGCCAGGCGCACCTCCCCCTGCACCTCGGCATCCGGGTCCACGCGGCTCAGGTTGATCCAGCTGTCGATCCCTGCAGGGCACATGCACCTCGCACCTGCGCACGCGCGCGTGCGAGCTCCCCACCACGCTCTCCTACACACTCCACCGACATTCCTAAGTCAGCCCGGGGAGGGAGAGCGTCGCCCTTGACCCTGCAGCTCCTGAATGGCTGAGCTGGAATTTGCAGGCAGGGTGCACAGCTCTGGGGCTGGGGCTCCCAGCCACACAGGACCAGCCTCTGCACCTGCGTGTAGGGAGCCCCTGCACTGAGCCCAACCCACGCTGCCCTCACACGGATCCTGCCTGCCTCTCCCCCTCCTCCAGGGGCATTCCAGCTTCTACCGAAGCTACAGGTGGGCAGCTTCCGGGCTCACAGCCGCTCCTCGCGAAGCGGTCTACCCTTTCGCTCTCATTTTTGGGACTGTACCTTCCCTGTTGCACAGTCTCACCATAACGTGTCGAGGTAAGCACCTCTTAGATTGTGCTTAGTACAGACTGTGCTCCCGTTATTATTTCTTAACTTTATTTGAAAGACGGAGGAGAGAGGCAAAGAGGCAGAGGGCGTTCCCATCCACTCCCTCAGCTGAGGCTGGGCCAGGTGGGAGCCAGGAGCGCCATGCGGGTCTCCCGCGTGGGTGCCAGGGACTCGAGTACTTGAGCCACTGCTTCCCAGGGTGTGCATCGGCAGGAAGCTGGAACGGAGCGCACAGCCGGACTCAGGCCAGGCACTCTGCCAAGCAGTAGCTTAGCCATGGCACCAAATGTCTGCCCTTCTTTTATTTAAAAAAAAAAATGTATTTATTTTTCATATACTTGAAAGGCAGGGGGGAGGGGAGATCTTCCATCTGTTGGTTCACTCCCCAAATGGCTGCAGCGGCCAGGACCGGGCCAACCGGAAGCCATCTGGGTCTCCCACATGGATGGCAGGGCAAGCACTTGGCCATCCTCCATGGCCTTCCCAGGCGCATCGACAGGGAGCTGACCATGTGTAGAGCAGCCGGGACTCAAACCAGCACTCGGATACTGGAGACAGCAGACTTGGGACCCTGCCACCTCCCACCCTGCCACGTGGGAGACCTGGAAGGAGTCGTGGGCTCCAGGCTTGGGCCTAGCCCAGCCCCGGCCATCGTGGGCATTCGGAGAGTGAACCGGCAGAAGAAAGAGCTCTCTGCCTCTCTCTGTCTCTCTCTGTCTCTCTCTCTCACTCTATTTTTCAAATAAATAAATACATAAATCTTTTGTAACAAAAGCCTCAGCATCGTTTGCAAGGCCGTGGGGACGGGTGAAGGCTCAGCTCCTCCCCAGCAGGATGTGTTAGTGATGTGTCACTGACCCAGCACAAGCACCTGCAGGAATCTGCCAGACTGGTGCACGTGGCTTGCCTACATGGAAAGTCACAGCTGCATCAGGCAGGATTTGAGCTAGGGAAAGAGAGCCACCGGCCCCGGTGCTGTCCCCAGGAGACCAGTCAAGTAGATGATGGCCCTGCCACATGCCGGAGTTAGCACAGAGATCCCAAAGAAATGGGCGAATGAGCACATTCCTACTGCTCTCAGAAAAAAGCAAACTCGCAGGGCTACCCTGAGAGCGGAGTCCACAGCGGGACGACCTCCCTTCAAACCCAACAACTCTGTGTGCACTTAGGCAAGTCACTTAGCCCTCCGTGCCTCAGTTTATTCACCTATGAAATGGGCATGATCAGAATACCCATCTCATAGAAAGTGTGGCACATGGGAGGCCCCCTCTAAGTGCCTGCTACTGTTACATTGTTTCCTATTCTGTTGCTACCAGTTACAATGTTCCCTGTTACAACAGAATGCCAGCACATTGTTAAAATGTCTCCAGGACACACAAGAGACACAGAGCATTGGGAAGGGGACCCAGTGGCTGGAGAGGAAGTCAAAGTTTCGTTGCTTATAAAATTTGAATAGTGTGCCATGCAAATTAATTAACTGCTCAACAAACGAACCGAATGGACACTTCAAGATAAAAACAACAGTAGAAAGTCCCACGGGAGGCTCCGTGTCCCTGCAAACACCCACCCTGGGCATGGCCACAGGGACCAGTGCCCCTCTCACCTCGGGGGTCAGCCACGATCGCATCCCTGCTCAGCGAGATCTTGCCAATGATGTCATCATGCCTGTGGAGAGGCAGGCAGGTGAGGCCCCCGCCCCGACCATGGAGTCCCAGGGGCAGGAGGCAAGGGCTGGAGAGATGGCTGCTTTGCCGTGGGATGCGACCCCATGTCCCACCTCCCCAGTGCCAGACTGAGGACCCCCACCTGCCCCAGCCACACACCCGACGGTGTCCTCGTCCAGCACGTAGAAGGCCAGATGATGGAAGTCTAGGGGCAGGTGCACTGTGTACTCCTCCCCCCAGAAGGGGCTCAGGCTCCGCCAGACCGTTGCTGTCCTACAAAAACACACGGGGCTGGGGCCGATGGCCACAGGGGGCAGTTCAAACACACACACACACACACACACACACACACATGCACCTTGGACCTAGACCCAGATCCCGCCGGAACACACAGGCACACACGCACACGAACCCAGGCATAGAGACACACACTGACCCCAACCCTCCCACTGAGACTCGAACACACCTCCGAGATCTCAACACTCAATTATTATCATCATACACCTGCACGCTAGGTACTTTTATTCTGCCCACTTTATGGGTGAGTAAACTAAGGCATGGGGTTAAACACACACATGATCCTAATAGACACATGCACAGGGCCCCAGTGCACATCTAAGCGACCAGAGACACACAGGGACACACGGGGACACACATGCAGATACAAACACAGCAAGACACACCGAGGCAGGGAGACACACACAGACACAAAGACACTCACACAGGCACGGGTGCACAAATGCACCCTCAGAGATCGCTAGAAACGCAGCCTCACGTGTTTGCAAACACAGATCTGTGCATGCAGACAGACACAGAGAAAACACGCTGTCCCACAGGGAGGGGGCAGAGACTCATGGACACACACTCACCTGTGTGCAGAACACACCCATGAACACACGCGCACACACATGCACACTCTTCCTCTCGTCACTCATCCACTCTGTAAGCCCCTGCCCCGACTGTGGGCTAAGCCAGTGCTGGGCTCTGCAGACCAAGGCCACTGCTGCCACAGACCACCCCCCGCCATGGGCAGGCAGCCTCTCTGGGACACAGTGGGAGAATCTCTACGACTGCTGTGAGTTCAGTGGCACCTGCTTAGGTCTGGGGGGTGGTGATGGAGAGGGTCAGGAAGCTTTCCAGGAGAGACAATTGAAGACCAAGGATCCAGAAAGCTGGGCCAGCACGTGAAAAGGCCCTGAGGCAGAATGAGCCTGGTGAGTTCAATAAACAAACAAGATAGTGCCCAGTGGGAAAGGAGTGGTGGGATGGCCAGCGGGGATGGAGCTCACAGGGCTGTGCAGGACACGGGAGGCAGGGGGCACGCGAAGTTTAGCGCCCGAGAATCAGAAATGGCACAGAACACACAGCATCTCTGCCCGACGCACGGCAGTGGCACTTCCCGTTACCCGACAGGAAGCAGAACCCGCCCTACACACCCACGTGAATGGCTGCAAAATCAGGTTCCCCACCTGCTGCTCCATCCCCCACCCCCCGCACACACTCTCTCCCCTAAGGCACAGGCATGCACTCCTTGCTCGCCCCACCCTGCCCAGGGCCACCACCTCCGATGGACCCCCCCTTTCACACAGAGGTTCCCCCGGGCTCCCCAGTGCCTGAGCCGGGAGGCCCCACGTGGCCCAGAGAAGGGGAGACAGCAGCCTGAGGTCACAGAGAAAATTAACCTGCAGGCGTGGGGCTGGCATCACGGAACGGGGTGAGGGGCACCCCGAGAGCCAGGAGGACAGTGGAGGGGCCAGTGAGGGTGCTGGGCCGACCCCGCCCCACGCAGCTTCTGGCCCATGTGGACCAGAACCAGTGCCAGGAGCATCCTGAATCATGCTGTCTCCATGGGAACCAAGGCCTCACTGCCCCCCCATCACCCGGCCTACAGGGGCCGAGGGCTGTCCCTTGGCCTGGGGGGGTGGACGCCAAGCCCGGCCCGGCCCCATGCCCCTCTCTAGGACTCACTCCCACGCGCTCACATGGGCGCCCGTGTGACCAGCAAGGCAGGCACGCGTGCTCCCACGTGTGTGCAGGGGAACGTACATACCACGCTCACACAAGGATGTGCACACAGCTCCCAGGCACGCACACCAGCCCCGCAACACCCCCACACACACTCGCCAGCAGGCCCAGCTGGCCGAGTGCACAGCCCCCAAGGCCCGGTGCCCGCAGCACCCAGCAGGCCCGGAACCAACCAGTCCAGCCAAGCGTGAGATGCCCGTCTCCGGAGGAGGCCACCGTGGGCGGGGCCGGCTGGCAGCCACTGACTCAGCCCCAGGGAGCGGCGGGGACATCACTGGGCCTGGGGAAAGGCGTCTGGCTGCATGGTGGGGCCGCTGGGGGCGGGGTGAGGAGCTGCCACCCCAGGGATCCAATCCCAGGGACCCCAGGGCCCCCGCATCCACCTGCAGGCCGCGAGTCCCCCAGATGCAAGCAATGCCCCAGCTCCTCCAAATGAGAATCCTTGTTCCCGGCCACGCCAGGCCTAGCCCCTCCCCCTCACCAGGCCTAGCCCCTCCTCCTCACCTGGCCACCACCTCGTCGTCCACCTTCACCAAACAGTAGGGGTCACTGCTCCCAGACCTGTGGAAAGAGGGTGTCCAGGGAATGAGGAGGCAGCCACATCCACCCTCCCTACCCAGACAGGGGAGTCTTGGGCCCAGAGAGGGCAGGGGACTCGCCCAGGGTCACACAGCAGGCCCCATCAAGAAGCAGGACCCCAGGGGACCAGCAGGAGATGTCACCACTGCCCAGGCCACCGACACCCCATGGGCCTGGCCCACCGCCTCGGTGCTCTCTGAGCCCCCACCCACAGAAATGGGGGCCCTGGCCCCAGAGAGCCCAAAGTAGTGATCAGGGCACCGGCTGGAAGCCATCAGCACTTCCATCAGTCCCCTCCTGGGCCTCCCTTTCTCTACTCTAGAAATGCGGCTTGACACCAGCACACGCCTTCAAGGGCGCGCAGGGGGTCACAGGGATAAGACATGGGGAGAGGGCCCCAGAGCTCACCCCCACTGGGATGCACTGCCCCCCAGCCTTTCACGTCAACGGGGTGTCCTGGGGAGGCGACTCCCCATTCAAGCGTCAATCAGAAAGTCACCTCCTCCAAGAAGCCATCCCTGACCACCCCCGTCCTGGCTGAAACATGCTTCAGAAGCCGCTGGGCGTCATCTTGCTCTCTTATTTCTTGCTGTGTTTAGTGTCTGTCTCCTCCACAGCACGGGGGCTCCTGAGGAGGGGGAGAGCCTGCTCCCCGCTGGCCCCCAGCCTCCCCGCCTGAGGCTGGCCCACCAGAGACATGGCTCAGTGGATGGATTTGTGGGCACTTTCTCTGGAGACAAAAGGCCTGCGGGGTTCACACACATTAGCCAGCACCCCCCTGCCTCTCTGGGAGCCCCAGCCACGATGCCGCCTCTGCCACCCCGCCCCTGCCCTTGTCACATATCCACAAACGCCAGGGAAGAGAGATGTGGGCACCAAGTATCCAGGTGAGCCCGGCCCGTGCCTCAGTTTCCCTCTCCACACCCCCGGTCTCGGGCCGTCTGGGTAGGTGCTCCAAGGCCTGCACACCACGCACTGGGTGGCAGCCTGCATCCCCTGTGGCTCCGCCTCGGGCCCGTGGAACTGGGTAACCCCAGCAGCGCGGAGTCAGGCTGGCTGGGGTCCCAGCAGGCTCAGGGCCCGGCCTGACCCCCAGGCCCCTCCTGGGAGCTGAGCTCAGCACGTCTCTGACGCACAAAGCCTTATCAGACTCCCATCAGGCGGGGCGGGCGGAGACGGCCCCTTCCAGACCTGGACCCCTCCCTGGCCTCTCCCACGGCCCCTGGCCCGGCTCAAGCGTGAGGAAGCAGCCCCCTCGGCTGTCACCTTCCCAGTCTGGTTGTGCATGGAAGCGGTCAGGGTTCAAAGCTCGCTGTGTGATCTTAGGCAAGCGACTTTGCCTCTCTGGTCCTCATTGCCTCAGGTGTAAAATGGAGAAGCCGGGACCAAGATACAAAGTGTTAAGCTCTGGCCTGGACCACAGTAAGTGCTCAGTGGCTGGCAGCTGCTCTTACTAATAAGAGTAACGTGTCTCCCCCAGACCCCAGCCCTAAACCCTTCTCCCTGAGGCCAGGAGAGGAGAGAACGCCCCCACCCAGCAGCCCCCACGGACAAGGGGGTCTCAGCAAGGTCTGAGAGGAGCCCCTGGGAAGAAGGGAGCCGACAGCCGGGGACACTGAGGCAGGGCTGCTGGACCCCCGGCTCCTCATTCTTGCTCTGGGACATGGCCCCGCCCAGAAGACACCTTGGCCCAGGAACCAGAGTGGGGACAGGGGGCCGAGCCACAAGGAACCCAGAAAAAGCCTCAGTCCCATGAGCAGATGGCCGGGGTGCCACCCGCCACCCACTCACGACCCTGCAGCCAGCCAGGGCCGGTGGAACAGCCACGGCTCGGCGAGATGCAAACCCAGTTCTGGCAGGGCCCCCTTGGCAGCCAGCAGCTGCCAGGCCCCCTGTCCTGGGCTCGCTGCCCTCGCAGCACCGGGCTGCGGGTCTCGGGGGCTCTGAGGGGACATCTCGGAGAGAGGGCGGCAGGAGACCTGTCCCTTGCTGTGTCTGCTCTTACTCAGGTGCGTGTTTATTTGGGGAAGCTGATGAGGCTGGAGTGGCTAAAATTGCTCTAAACAGCTCCCCTTTGTCACAGCTGCAGTGTTGGGGGCGGGGGTGTGAGGAACTCCAAGGCAGGACAGGTCCAGAGCCAGGCGAAGGCTCAAAGGCTCGAAGACTCGCACCCCATTCCCTGCCCACCTGCCCCACAGGTAAACCCTAACAGGGCCTCCACCCTCACGGCACCGGGTGAGACCCTGGCCTTCCTGGTGGAAACCCCTGTGCACGGCTCCCATCGCCCAGATGGGGAACCGAGGCCAGAGAGAAAAGCAGGTTCAAGGTCACCTCGCAGATGTCCACACCTGTCTCAGGTGCTGACACCCTCACACCCTCAGAGCCCCTTCTGGGCTCCAGGCCAAGCACTGGGGGGGGGGGGGCGGGGGGGAGGGTCCTGTTCTGCTGATTCAGCACGTGCTGACTCAGCCCTGGGGAAGCACAGCCAGGGACTGCGACTGGGGCCCCCAGAGTCCCCTAACTCCATCACACCTGGCCGGGCATCTATGGAGAGCCCCCGCTGGGCTGGCCGCCACTGGACCGAGAAGCTCACGGCTGCGGGTCAAAAGGACCCACCTGGCTGCACCCAGATGCAAGGGGCTGGCGCGGCCCATCTGGAGCCCGGGGCGTCCCCGGGGCTGCTCCCCAGGGATCCCTCGGTAGGTCCCCACCCAGGGCTGGAGAAGCCTCACCTCCCACACCTGCCTAGGGGAAGAGACGCCGCCGCCCCCTCCCCAGCTCCGGCAGAAGCCGCCCCTCCGAGGCCATCTTCAGCCCCGGAAAACCCCCTTTAGTGCGGGGCGGGGCGGAGTGGGGGGACAAAGCCACCCCTTCCAGGAGCAGGGCGGGGCCTCTGCTGAGTCTGGGTGCACCCTCCCACCAGCAGAGCAGCGGGTCCGGGGGCCTCTTGCCCAGGGAGGTCCTGGGGACCCGCCCGGCACGCGCAGCGGGGCGACCCCAGCCCCACCCTCGCCCCGCGGGCACTCACACGTCCTTGGCGGGCAGCGCCCGACCCTCCACCACGCGGATGTTCAAGGAGCTGCTCTTGGCCATGGCGCCCAGCCCCAAACTTTCCGGCCGGAGGGCGTCCGGGTTCCCGGCGGCACCGGGGCGGGGTGGGGGGGCGTCTACATGGCGCCGTCCCGGCGTCTCAGCGCCGCCCAGGCGAGACCCGAGGAGCTGGGCGGGAGGAGCGGGCACGGGAGCCTGGGGAGGGGGCGCCGCGCCGGGCTCCACAGGTGGGAGCCGTGCTCCGAGCGGGCAGCGCGCTGCGGGGAACGCCGGCTCCAGCCTCGGCGGCTGCGATCGGGGCGGGCAGGGGGCGGGAGGGGGCGGCCCGGGGCCCTCCCCCCCAATCCCGCCTCCCGCGGGGTCCCCGCCCGCCCTCGGACCCCCCGCGCGCGCCCCCTGCTGGCGCCCCAGGCGTGCGGGGCGCGCGCAGGCTGGCAGGGCCCGGCGGGGAGGGGCCCGCGCTCACGAGAAGCGCGGCCGCGGGCTCCCGGCGAGCGGGCTTCGGTCTCCGAGACCCGGTCCGTCCTCCGCCTGGTCCCCGCTGCCCACCGTCCAGGCACCCGCCGCCTGAGTGCGCCCCCCGCGCCCTGTCCGGGGTGGGGGGGCAGTTCCCGCGGCCGGCGGCAGGGGGCGCTGGAGAGCGAGCGTAGCACCTGCCCGGGGGTCCCCTCGGAGTCCAGGGCGGGGCCTGGAACATTCCCTTCCCAATGAAACCCAGAGCGTGACAGCTCCGGCGTCACGGGCCGGCGCTGCGGGGGCGGCTGCCGCGGCGAGGGGGAGGGGCGGCCCGGCGGTGATGCAAGTGTTGTGCCGCGCTTGGGCGCGTGCTGTGTGCGGCGCGCGGGTGGCTCACGTCGGGGCTGACGGTAGCTGTCCTGGGCAGCGTTGCGCTGGGACCCCGTTTCATGGACTAAGGGCCTGAGGTCGCGAGGGGTTGAGGAAGTGGACAGAGGCCTCGCGGTCACTAACGGGTGAATCCTGGCCCTGCCGCTCGGTAGCCGTGCGGCCCTGGGCAAGTCGCCCGGTCTCCCTGTGCCTTGCCTTGCTGTCTGTCCCAGGCGGGGCACCGGGTGTCTGGCTCACAGGAGGTTGAAAGAATTAAATGAGATAAGGCTGATAAAGGCCCCAGAAAACAGGTTCCACATCAGCTTCCAGAAAGGGTTCGATGGTGATGTTAACTCTGTTGTCCTTCAAGGCGCAACCCAAATGCCCCCTCCCCGGGGCAGCCTTCCAGGAGCCCTTGCTTCCCGGGCAGATAGCTTTTCCTCTGCTCCCACAGCTCCGGGTGTGTATACGTCAAGGTGTTAAATGAGATAATAGGACCAGAAGGGCCCGTACCAGGGCGGAGACTCAACCCACTTGCTTCTCCCTGAGTTCGTTGTTGACCTGGATAAGAGCTCTTGGCAGGGCTGGCGCCGATCCTGACTCATGCTGGTCAGCTCAGGGCTGGGCACCAGTGGGCAGGCTTCCGGCGCCCCGACCGGAGGTACAGGGGCACCCTGCCCAGCCACAGGCTCAGCCGTGCTCTGCTTCTCCATCTCCCTCCCTGAATCCCCACCCAGCACCCCCTCCAGGCTGCCTCGTGAGTCCTCTGACCCCTGGATGTGGCCTCAGTTACTCCACCTGAGAAAGGGGCCTAACAATGGTCCCAGGAGCTTAGAAGTATTGCAACATCACCGGTGGAGCGTGAGGAGCGACCCAGGGCTGGATTCACAGTGACTTCCCCAAAGGAGTCCCTCCGTTCCTCCCGGAAGTAAGGGGCAAATGGCTGTTGCGGCAGCTCAGACAGGTGTCTTGAACCATCTTCCCCCCCAACCCGGGGGTGGGAGGTTCTGGTTGAGCCTCGTCCTCCTGGGAGCCTGCAGGGGCCTCAGGGGGGGCCCGAGGGTCCTGGTCCCAGGGCCACGTGGGATGTCAGCCACGCTGCCCCCCAGCCACCTCAGCCCCTCTGCCAGAGGGAAGCAGGAAGTCACATTCCCCGGGGAATTCACAAGGCCATGGCATGTGCCAGCCGGGCCTCCAGGGAGCCAGCCCTGTCACCTGTCCAACATCCGCGTCAGAGTCAGCGATCCACCTGCAGCCTTGGCCGCGCTCCCCAGACTCCACAGGGCGCAGCCACTTCCTGTTGTTCTGAGAAGCTTTGGCTTGAAGCGGGCAGGGGTCAGAGCTCTCCTGGGGCCCCAGGGGGAGAGGGGCCCCAGAGAGGCCGTGTGACCTCCTGGGAGCCACAGGCTAGGCGAGGTGGGGGATGGGCAGGCTCTCCACCCCCAGGGCTGTGATAAGAATTCACCATGAGGAGGGCATGAGGCCCCTGCACATAGTAGGTGCTCTCCCTCCCGGTGAGCTCCTTAAAAGCAAGCCCAGGATCATCTTCGTGCCAACTCCCTTCAAAGCTAGCACCCATGGTGCTCTATGAGGGCTTGCATACAACAGGTGCTCTATAATGGCTTAAGCAGGAGGAACTCCTGGGCTCAGGGTTTAAGAGCAGCTTTTTGCATCAAGCTGACTGCACCTGTCGCCTACGCTTGGAAGCAGGTGCTTCGGCCCGTGCGTTGCTGGCTGGTGCCTCCATTTCCTAGCCGGGAGTAATGATGGCACTCGCCTCGGAGGGTTGGTGCTCGCTGAGGGTTACGGCCATCGGGAGGTGTCCCGGGTGCACCCCGCTGCCCGACACCCAGCACTACTTGGTGACAGCCCTGAGGCCCCATGGCCAAGCCCAGCCCGCAATTCCAGGGGTGGGTGGAGGGCTACAGCTCAGCCACCAGTGTGGGTCCGGGATGCCGAGCTGGGGGAAAGAGGGGATTTTCCTCTCGAGTGAGCAATCTGAGCCCCAGATCAGGGCTCCCATGGCCTGTGGGCCTCCTGGTGGTGAGAGGCGTGGCCTGGGCCCTGGGCCAATCACAGACGCTGCTACAATCACACATTGCTACAATGTTTCCTTTTGTTTTGTGGCACAGCTGCCACCAGCTCTCCCTGGGCTCTGTCCAGGTGCTGCTCCTGAATCCAGTGCTCCTATGTGGTTTCCCAAATTCTCCCACCCCCACACTGCCTTGGGGCCCCTTCCTTCTTCAGTTTTTGTACACCCCCTTTTCCACCCAGTGACTATTAAAGAACTCCCCAAATGAATAAAGATGACAAAGGAGGTTGGAGTGGAATGAACTACACACATCAAGGCAATAGCAATTGAGTGGAATACTATGCACTTGTTAAAAAGGCTGTTCTCAAAGAATACTTAGTGACAGGAAAATACTAAAAAACATAAGGGGTGGGGGAGAGAGTATATGCAGTCATATATACAATTTGATCTTGATGCCATAGAATATGTGTATATAACAGTAATTATTTATTTATTTATTTATTTTTAAAAATATTTCATTTATTTATTTGAGAGGTAGAGTTACAGGCAGTGAGAGGGAGAGACAGAGAGAAAGGTCTTCCTTCCGTTGGTAAATTCCCCAAATGGCCGCAATAGCCAGAGCTACGCTGATCCAAAACCAGGAGCCTGGAGCCTCTTCCGGGTCTCCCACGCGGGTGCAGGGTCCCAAGGACTTGGGCCATCTTCTATTGCTATCCCAGGCCATAGCAGAGAACTGGATCTGAAGAGGGGCAGCTGGGACTAGAACCGGTGCCCATATGGGACGCCCGGCACTGCAGGTGGAGGATCAACCTGCTGTGCCATGGAGCCGGCCCCAGTAATTATTATTTAACAAATGCATGTTGAGCACCCACTATGCCCTGGGCAGTGGGAGCGCAGGGAGGTAGAAGACAGCCCAGTCCAGCTGTCCAGGAGCCACACACACACACACACACACACGCACACAGCCTTGGTCTCTTCTTCCCGGGTTCCGCACTGATTTACACGCTCGTCTTAGCTCCTAAATGTCAGAGATAATGTCTGGTTCACGCCACACCTCCCACACCGGCCACATTGCCTGCACCGCCCGCACCGCCCACACCGCCCGCACCGCCGGCACTGCCATCCCCAGGTTCCGGAGAGCCTCGCGCCCAAGGCCTGCCGTCCGGCTGCTCCCCTGGCACCCTCGTCCTGTTATTCTCTCCTCATGGTGCGCGGTGCTGAGCACAGCGCCTTCATCACTGCCCAGCCTCCCGCCTCGGTTTCCCCTCCGATCCTCGCTGGGTCCTCCTGAGGAAAAGAGCAGGGCAAGGTCGGCCAGGGCGCCGGCCCAGGGGACGGCCAGCAGCAGGTTCTTTGTCCCAGGAGCACAAAGCCGCCGTTGTATGGTGGCGCGAATCTGGGCAGCGAGCCACGGGGGACAGGCGGCGGCCATGGGAGGAGTGGGCAGGGTTTCCAGCGCCCCCTCCTGCGGGCTGGCTGCCCAGGAGCCCTCCTCCCTGGGCCTGAAGCATCAGTGGGCGCTGCTTCCCAGCCCCACTCCCCAAAGCGCCCCCCCAGGCCCCACCCTAGAATGGAGGAGTGTGGGGGGGAGCCGCGGCCAGGGGGCGGGGCCGAGGGCAAGGCCCAGGAGCCTGGCCCTGATGTCACTCAGTGGCCCTGCCCATCCCGCGGGAGGTGGGGAGCAGACAGGGGAGAGGCTGAGCTCCTGGGAGGCTGGGCCCTCGCCCCACAGCAGCCTGGCACGGGAGCCCCATCCGGACTTGGGGAGGGAGGGCACCCATTTAACAGAAGGGAATGCTGAGGCTGGCCGCAGCACTGAAGCCATAGCTTTAGCCTTCTGAAGATGAGGTGTTGGTGGCCTTTCTCCTGCCCCTTAGGTCGTGAGCTGTCCGGGACAGACAAGGGTGAGTTATCTCTGTATAAACAAACAGTAGTCCTGGAGGAATCACTTAATTCCCTCGGGCCTCGGTTTTCTGCCTGCCGCTCACAGCCCTGAGCTGGCCCCTCTTGGCCTTTCCAGCCCTGACCCACCCTGCCCAGCGTCCTTGAGTTCTGCGCACTTTCTGAGCTCTGTTCTCCCCTGGGAGGAGCCACCCCACTCCTGCCCCAGGGCCTTTGCACGTGCTAGTCCTGCCACACGGATCGCTCTTCCCTCCTCATCCTTCGGGTCTGGGCTCACACTTGGCTCCCTCGGGAAGGCCGCCCCTGCCCCAGCCTTCACCACAGTGTAATGACTTCAGAGAGTGGTCTGATCCCTCTGACCCTGTGGATGGCCCGTGAACCCCTGGAGCGGCTGGGGTGGGTGGAGCCAGGGAGGGACCAGGCCGCGTAACTGATGGCAGCAATGGGCAGCCGCTAAGAGCCAAGAATAATCTTTCTAAAGATTTTGTTTATTTATTTGAAGGGCAGAGTTGCAGAGAGAGAAGCAGAAACAGAGACAAAGAGAGAGAGAGGTCTTCCATTGGCTGGCTCACTCTGCAAATGGCCACAACAGCCAGGGCTGGCCCAGGCTGAAGCCAGGAGCCTGG
Source organism: Oryctolagus cuniculus (assembly GCF_964237555.1). Taxonomy (NCBI): domain Eukaryota; kingdom Metazoa; phylum Chordata; class Mammalia; order Lagomorpha; family Leporidae; genus Oryctolagus; species Oryctolagus cuniculus. Next base: position 10,227,796 of record NC_091452.1, read on the forward strand.
AGCTTCATCTGGGTCTCCCTCGTGGGCGGCAGGGGCTTAAGTGCCTGGACCATCTTCCACTGCCTCCACAGGCGCATTTACAGTGAGCTGGATCAGAAGTGGAGCAGGGGAGACTCAAACCAGCACTGCTACATGGGATGCTGGCCCTGCAGGCAGCAGCGTAACCCGCTGTCCCGGGACCCCGCCCCCGTCTTAGCCTGCATGTTCATCACTAGGCCGAATGCCTGCCCCAGCATGGACGCTTTGAAAAGCAGACGCCAGCTGCTGGCAAGCACACAGACAGTCAGGCTGGCGGGGCTGCCAAAACACCCCAGCCCCCATGGAGAGCAGTGTGCAGGTTTTTTGTGCTGTGAGACATGTATTCAGCACGCGACCCAGCAGGCCCACGCCAGCATGCTCTCCCAGGGGACACGGAAACAAGTGCACGCCCAAACCTGCACCCCAAGAGCACCTGCAGATCTGGGGTCAACCCAACCATCCTTCATGGGGGGAGCGAGTGCACAGCCTACGGGTCCATCAGGTCAGTATCACTCAGCAACCAGAGAGTCGGAACCACTGAGCCCCCCATCGACATGAGCAACCCCGAGGGCCAGCGCTCAGTGGGAGAAGGCAGGTGCAGGGGCCAGGGGCTGTGAAGAGCACGCGGCTGATGACAAGGGGCCCGGGGACTTCTTGGGGCAATGGAGGTGTTCTGTATGTGTTGTGGTTGTGGTGTCAACTTCCTGCATTTGCCAACACCCACAGAACTGTATATGAAAACAGTGATTTTTCTCTATGTAAATGATGTACCAATTAAAAGTTTTTTAATGTATTTATTTGAAAGGCAGAGAGACAGTAAGAGAGAGATATCAAATTTCTATCCAGGGTTAGCACTGTGGCATAGCGAGTAAATCTGCCACCTGCAGCACCGGCATCCCATATGGACACCGGTTCTAGTCCCAGCTGCTCCACTTCCTGTCCAGCTCTCTGCTATGGCCTGGGAAAGCAGTAGAAGATGGCCCAAGTGCTTGGACCCTGCACTCACATGGGAGACCCAGAAGAAGTTCCTGGCTCCTGGATTCGGATCAGCACAGCTCCGGCCATTGCGGCCATCTGGGGAGTGAACCAGCAGATCGAAGACCTTTCTCTCTCTCTCTCTCTCTCTCTCTCTCTCTGCCTCTGCCTCTCTGTAACTCTGACTTTCAAGTAAATAATAAATTTAAAAAAAAAATTCTACCCACTGGTTCACTCCCCAGATGCCTGCAGTAACCAGGGCTGGGCTGCTTCCGAAGCCGGGAGACCAGAACTCTATCCGGGTCTCCCACGTGGTTGCAGGGACCCAAGCACTTGGGCCATCATCCTCTGCCCCCCGGGCACATAGGCAGGAAGCTGGACAGGAAGCCAAGAAGCGGAGACTTGAACCTGGCACTCGTGACTGGGATGTGGGCATCCCAAGGAGGGGTTTAATTTGCTGTACCACAACATCCACCCGAATTTTTGGAACCCAGAGAACAAGGAGCCCGCATACCACCATATGCTAACTTCCCATCGATGTAGCGAAAGACAGCATATGCAATTCAATGCAAAATGCACAGGATGAAATGTGCGTGGTTTTAGTTCCATGTTTAGTAGTGTACTCTAACCAAAGCCCTAGGTGCTGCTTCGAGAGTGGTAGGCGTAGCAAGTTACCCTAGATTTCCTTAATGGCTTTGCTCTACAGCAAGAAAAGACATTTCTCTGGATGAAAAAATAAACTCTTTAAAATGGAAAATGAAACGATCAGAAGCCAAGATAACAAGAGGCTGGTATTTGTTATTTGCCATGGGGACCTGTGGGTGTTTTTCCTATGGAGCTGGGAACACTTCCCCAGTCCTGCCCCCTGCGGGCTTAAATGAGATATTGCATGCATACGTGGCTCGCTTAGCCCAACACACAATTACTCAGGCTGTCTCAGCGGCTCTCCTACCTCCCTCAGCCCAGCCCAGCTCCTAGGTCCCTCCCAAGCTGCTCTGTGCTGGCTGGTACTTCTCTGTCTCCCTTGCTAGGCTGTGAGCTCCGTGACACGTGGCTGGGAGCGGAGCCTCAGAGGGCAGCAGCAGAGCACGCCCCCAGCACCTTTCCCTGGAGTGTAGGACGCCATCCCAAGCCCAGCAGACAGTGGGTGCCTACTGTGTATTCCTTTGAGTGGTCAGCTGGGCAGATACCCCCGTTAGCGAGCCCTGATGCCGCTCAGCCGGGAAGAAGCGTGGCCAGCCAGGAGGCGCCAAGAGACGCAGATTTGTGGCTGAGGGGCCCGCGTCCTGTATTGCACCCTAATTTAAGGTGGGGCGTCAAGGGCTTTCCTGGGAGGGGCAGAACGGCTCCCCCTGCCCCACAAGCCTGCAGCAGCTCCTCCCTACTCCCCAGGCTGCAACCAAGCGACGGAATGTTGTGTCGGTGGTTGCCAGGGCAACCAGAGCCTGTTGCTGGCTGCCCTGGGGATCAGGGAGCTGGCTGTCTCCTCGTCAGCGGCCCCGGGCCCCGGGGTTGGTGGAAAGAAAGCCGGGATACCTGCTGGGGAGCTGCTCGTGCCACCCCCCCCCCCGCCAGGGGAGGGATATTTCCAGCTGACTTTGCAGGAGAAACTGTGAGTGAGTGAGTGAGTGAGTGAGTGGTGTCCAGGGCTGGAGATGGGGCTGGGGCTTCTCTCCCCTTCTCTCCCACCCCCTGGGAACTGGCGTCTTCAGGCACAGGCAGTTCTTTGTGGGTGATTACTGCCCCCATTTTGCAGAGGAAGAAACTGAGGCTCAGAGGGAAACTGCAGCTTCCCCAAGGCCTCGGTTAGGGCAGAGCTGGGCCGGGAGCCGGGATCTAACCTGCTCTTGGCCGCCCCCTCCCCAGCTGACATCCAGGTTAAATCCTTGGAACCAAGGTGGAAAGGATTCACACGGGCACCGCCCCAACACGCAGATACACAGACATGACACACATAGATACAGACGCACACAGACACGGACACACATAGATAGACACACATAGACACACACAGACACGGACACACATAGATGGACACACACAGACACACACAGACACGGACACACACAGATAGACACACATAGACACACACAGACACGGACACACATAGATGGACACACACAGACACACACAGACACGGACACACACAGATAGACACACATAGACACACACAGACACGACACACATAGATAGACACACACAGACACGACACACATAGATACAGACGCACACAGACACACACAGACACGGACACACACAGATAGACACACATCGACACACACAGACACGACACACATAGATACAGATGCACACAGACACGGACACACATAGATAGACACACATAGACAAACAGACACGGACACACATGGATACAGACACACACAGACATGGACACACATAGATACAAACACACACAGACATGGACACACATGGATACAGACACACACAGACACGGACACACACAGATAGACACACATAGACACACACAGACACGACATACATAGACACACAGACACACACAGACACGGACACACATAGATACAGCCGTACACAGACATGGACACATATAGATACAGACGCACATAGACACACACAGACACGGACACACACAGATAGACACACATAGACACACACAGACACAGACACACATAGATACAGATGCACACAGACAAGGACACACACAGATAGACACACACAGACACGACACACATAGATACAGACACACACAGACATGGACACACACAGACACACATAGACACACACAGAGATGGACACACATAGATAGACACACACAGACACACATGGATACAGACACACATAAACACACACAGACACGGACACACATAGATACAGACGCACATAGACAAACAGAGACATGGACACACATAGATAGACACACACAGACATGGATACACATGGATACAGACACACACAGACACAGACACACATAGACACACACACACACACACACACACACGGCCTGCCCCTGGGGAGGAGAGCAGGCAGGATGTGTGTCCTGCTGTGAGCTCAGCACTGCGAGGTGCAGCGGGCCTCAACCTCAGTCTCGGCAGCTGTGAAATGGGTGCACAGTCCCTGGGGAGAGAGTCCTTACTCGGTCCCTTCTGCTCCTCTCCTCCCCTGAGAGCTCGGAGCGCCACCTCCTGGCCACTCCCGCAGAGGCATCGGGGTCACCTTGGGCTCCTTCCTCCCAGCGGCTGGGGGCCCCTGCTCCTCCCAACCCCCCCTCGCATGGTTGCTGCCTCCCTCAGAGTCAAGGTCAAAGCCCCCCATTGCCATCACTCTCACCCCCCACCCGTTGCTCCAGCTGCACTCCCTCCTGGCCGCTGCTTCCCTCCAGGTCCCAGCTGGCTCTGCGGCTGAGATTCTGGTCCCTGGAGTGATCGTCTGGGCGGCTCCCTCTTCCCGTCCAGGTCCCGTTCCCGTGTCACCTCCACATCGAGGCATTCCTGCGGTCCAAGCAGTCTTCCATCACGGTGCCAATCAAATCCAAGCATTATTTATTGGCCTGATTTTCTGAGGCTCCCAGCAGAACACCGGCTCCTGGGGGTCCTCATCAGTCTTCTGCACAGAGCCGCGGCTCAGCACACTTTGTTGACGGAAGGAAGAATTCCCAAGCCAGTAGCTGCCTCCTGGGGGCCCTCCAGGTGGTACTGACTCCCTCGTTCCCACCCCCCCCCCCCGCAGCCCCTCCAGGAAGATGCTGGAGCCCAGCGTGCATCGTTTCCCGCCAGCACTGCGACTCCTGGAGAAGAGGCGGGAGCTTGCGGACGCGGACCGGAGCCTGCAGGACCACAGGGAGGTGAGCCTCAAGCAGAGGTGGTGAGCAGTGGGGTGGGGCATGCTGTCCCGGGGTCTGAGACAAGCCATGGCACCCCGCGGAGCCCCGAGTCCCCCAGCTGTCAGATGGGGTCAGCAGCCGGTGCCAAGACATTTGTATGCACTACGCAATAAATGAAGGTGCGGGCAGCACATTGGGGCCTGGGGTGCCCTCGGGGGTTCACAGTCCAGAGAGGAAAACAGGTGTCCAGGTGGTGACCGCTGTGTGAGGAGCACTGGGCAGCCCCCTGGGAGCCCAGAGTGAGTGAGCCCCTACTTCCACACAGGGATGGACAGTCAAGGAGGGCTTCCTAGAGGAAGTGTCGGGAATTGCTGAAAAGGGCAAATTGGCCTTCCCAGCAAAGGGGGACAGGGTGAGAAGTGGGAAACAGGCAGAGGGAAGATCGTGCGCAAAGACCGCAGGGCAGGTGTCGAGTGGCTGGGAGAGAGAGCCAGGATGCACCGGAAGACGAGGCCAGCAGACAGGAACACGGACGTCTGTGGGCTACGGGAAGGCACGCGAGTGACCGGGGATGGTGGGAGCCACAGTGGACTGGAGTGGGAAGCGGCTCGGGGACCAGGAACCGTACTTTGGAGGGGCTGAGCGTGGTGGCTACGGGGAGAAAGCACTTGACGCCCTAAATGCACACAGCGCGCCCACGCCCCTCTCCTGCAGGAGTTCCAGACCAGGATGGCGGCCCTGGAGCAGCGCCGCGAACAGCTGGAGCAGAGGGAGCAGGCGCTGAAGGCGTCCTTGGTGCGCTCCGACCAGTTCCTGCAGGCAGGTGCGGCCGGGAAGGCCGGCCCTGGGAGCGGAATCCCCGGAGCACTGCCGGAGCAAGGCCCTGAGCGTCTGGCCGACCGCGGCCCGCGGACCACCAGGGCTCGGCCTGGCAAAGCCGCGGAAGTTTGCAGGCAGCCAGCGCTGCCAGCTCCGGCGGCCTGAGTTCGCTTCCTCCCCACCCCACTGCCCAGGAGGCCGAGGCCCGGCGCCGTCGCGCGCTGCAGAGGGCGGCGCAGGAGCGGCTCCAGGCGGGCCGCCGGGAGGCGGAGGCGCTGCGGCTGCGGGCCCAGCTGGAGGAGCTGCGTGGGGAGCGGGAGCGGCTGCAGCGCCGGCTGCAGCGCCTGGAGCCCTGCGCGCACCTGCTGGGGAAGGTGTTGGAGCATCTGCCGGAGGTGAGCGCCGGGCGGCAGTCAGGAGCGCCGACTGGATGCCAAGAACCACCACTTGGCACGTTCTGTTCTGTTTTGAACCCTCCCCCACAGCCCCACGGAATGGGCGCTCATGTTGACCCATTTTACCGGTGGAGAAATCGAGGGGTTTCAGAAAGGTGCGGTTAGGCGAGCGGGGGCGGAAGCAGACATCCGTTGGAGGCGTCGGTGAGCCGGTGCTCACCGGGGTAGTGGGCTTGGGAAGGCTTCCCCGCGAGCTGGGGGAGGGTGGGAGTAGGGCTTCAGTGGGCGCCGGGTGGCGCGCCCATGTTGCAGTTGGGCGCACGGAGGCGGCGCTGGGTGGGACGCCGGCCGGCCGGGGGCTGGGGCGGGGACTGCAGGATGGTCCCGGGCGCCCTCCGCAGTTCCAGGAGGTTCCCGAGCTGGTGGCGCGCTGGGACGGCCTGGCCGACTCGCAGGCGGCGCTGCGGCTCGCGGAGCGGGAGCGGCTGGCCGAGCTGGAGGCCGCCCGGGCGCGGCTGCAGCGGCTGCGGGACGCCTGGCAGGACGAGCTGCTGCGGCTGGGCCAGCGGCGGGCGCAGCTGCGGGAGCAGCTGGAGGCGGCGCGGGAGCGCACGCTGCAGTGGGTACGGCGGGGGCTGGGGACCGAGGCGTCAGAGAGCGCTTCGCTGGGGTGGCGGCATCAGCTGGCGCGCGGTCCACCCGTCTGCACCCTGGGTCCCGCTCGCCGGGAGTCCGTTCTTATCTTAGTTGGGAGCCGGGTTGGGGGTTCCCCAGGAATCCAAGTGGGTCCGGATCCAGAACACGGCAGCCGAGAAGACCCTGCTCCTGGGCCGCGCCAGGATGGCGGCGCTGGACCTGTTCCAGCGTGTGTGCCAGCACCAGAGGCGGCCGCCCGCCCTGGACATTGAGGACACCGAGGGGCAGCTGGAGCAGGTGAGGCCCCTTCCACGTCACCCGCAGCCCTGGGACACAGATGGCGCCTCCTCTGGGCCACTCTGGGCCCGCAGTGCTCAGAGCCCTTGCTCCAGAGCCCAGGGTTTGTGGTCTGTTCATGGCTCCCAGAAAGCCGCACCCCGCCTCGGGTCTCGCGCCCAGGATGGCACCAGCACTGCCTGTTCGGGCCCAGCCCCTCCCCTCTCCTCGGATCAGACAGTGCCAGCGAGTGGTGGCGCCCGAGGCTGGGGCTCCCTGCCATTGCCGCCGACACCCTGCTCCCCTGAGGGGTGGGAGGTGCAGTTGTGCGTGGCCCTTCTTCCTGTACCAGACGGTGCCACCAAGTGTCACCACAGGCCTGGGTGCTATCGTCCTGAAGGCTGTGGGACACGTGGCACGGGCTGGTGCCGGAGGGAGGGGCTTCCAGACTCCAGACACGGGCGCTGTTTCTAGAAGCAGGGCCCCTTAGAGATGTGAAGGGAAAAGGGAGGAGGCACCCACCTCCCCCACCCAGCCCCCTTCCCGTCCTGCACTAACTGCCAGAGTCCCCATCACCCGAACCCGCCTTTGAGCCGCTCCCTGGGTTGGTCGTGTTCCTCGACGCCACTGCCTGCCCAGGTGTGGCCCGGGTACCCCATGGGGCACAAGCCGACCCCAGGACAGGCGCAGGCTGCATGTAGTAGGCAAGGCAGTCCCCCGCCATTCAACCCTCTGCCCACACCAAGGAGAAAGGCGTGGCGAGAGGGGCTCCGCCTCGAGCCCCGCCCCCAACACTCCCTGGCCCCCTGCGGGCCACAGGCCTGGCCTGGCCACTGAACTTGATCCACTGCTGCTGGAGCTACGGGTGCACTCACCCCTGCGGCTCGGCAGCGGGCCGTGGGCGCTCAAGTTCACGTCAGCCAGTGGGTTCACCAAAGCAGGGCAGCCAGGGAGAGGGGTCACAGACTGAGCGACAGGCCCCACCCCCTAACTGGCGTGACACAGGGAGGGTGCCCAGAGGTGTGGCCTGCATCTGCCTGCAGCCACCTCAGGGAGCTGGTGTGGTCTGGCGTGGTCGCTGTGCCTTTGACGGGGTCTTCGACCCTGACCCTGCTGTGCCACCTCCCGGGGACTGGGGGCCAGGGGCTGAGTGTGACTCAGCCGTGCCGGTCCCCAGGTGAAACTGTTCATCTTAGGCCTCACAGCCACGCTGGCCAGCCTGGCACACACGGAGCCGCGGCCCCTGCCTGCTGGCCCTCACGCAGGTGAGCGGAGCCCGCATTTCCCAGGGCGCCAGGGCAAAGCGGCTCCTCTGGGGTCCCTGGAGCCTCATCAGAGATGGGGTGGGGCTGGCATGGGGGGCACTGCAGGCCGGAGCATGGAGAGGCGAGGGGCTAGCGTGGGGCGCTTGAGTGCTGGTGGCGGGGGCCAGGCCTTCCCTCCCGGGGTGGGCGGGGGCCGGCATCACTCAGCACCTGGGTGCGTGTGGCTGGCGGTATGGGTCACTATGCCCACACCCCACACTGACGTGCCCGGGTTCCGCCTGCGCCCCTGACCCAGCCTCCCGCTGACGCAGACCCTGGGAGGCAGAGCTGAGGGCTCCGGGGATCGCCTCCTGCAGCCAAGCTGGGGGCCTGCATGGTCCCAGCTCTGCTCTGGCCCCAGCTGGAGCCGCCGCAGGCTCGGGGGCAGTGGATCAGAGGACGGGACCTCCTGCCTCGCAAACAGACAGCAGCAACCGAGACTTGCAGGGGGCTGTAAGGGCGCCAGCACACGGCCAGCTCGTGATGAGTGCTGGGAAATAAAGCAGAATGAACAGGACCAGAGACGCCTGTGCTGCTGGGGACCCAGCCGGGGACGGCCGCCCTTGACCATCTTGGAAGCCACCAGGGCGGGGGCGACAGGCAGGCCCTGGAGCAGGAGGAGCGTGGAGCAGCTGGCGACCCTCTGCTGCCCGCTGCGTGGACTCGCTCACCCCGGAGCCTCCGGGCCTCGTCTGCTCACAGGAGACCCCAGCCAGGCACCCAGCGCGCACACAGCTGGGCTACCCTCCCACCCCGAGTGGCCGGCACGGCAGAGGCGCTGGGGACAGGTTTATTCCACGTCAACTCCACCGGGGGCGAGAACGCAGGGCGAGCCCTGAGCGCGAGGAAGCAGCCGCCGGCGTTGCCGGGGAAGCTCCCGCGCGCCCGCCAGGACCCCAGTCCGGTCTCCAGCGGCCACCCCGGCCTCCTGCTCCTGCAGGGAGCTGCCCCGGCGCCAGGGCCGGGCAGGCGCGGGCGAGGCCGCATCCCTACATCCTCTTCCGCATCTTGCCCTTCTTGGAGGGGGCGCCGCGGCCGAAGGCGCCCTGCCGCAGCTCCTGGGCGCGGCGCCGGTTGCGGGCCGAGAGCTGCTTGAGGCCCCCGCGCTGCAGGAAGCGCATCTTCTGGGCGCGGCGCCGCTGCTTCAGGATCTGCTGCTTGGTCTTGAGCTCGGAGCGCACGCGGCCTGCAGGGCCGCCAGGGGCGCGGGGCTGGGATGCACCTGCCGGGACAGGGATGCGGGGCTGAGGCTTTGGGCGGGCCCGGTGTCTCCTGCTCCCAGAAGCCCCCACTGCGTCGGGCCCTGCTCCTGTCCACTGTGGCCCAGTGGCCCTGCATAATGAGTGTCACAGACAGGAACAGGGAGCTGGGAGGGAGGGAGGGAGGAGGCGGGCAGCGAGAGGGAGAGGAAGTAGGAGCCGGGGACACGGACACGGAGCAGGCCCCGGGCTGCAGGATGCAGGGACGCAGGGGAGAGGCGGTGGCCGGCCCCGGGGGTGCGGAGACAAACAGGGGCTAAGGTCACCCCAGAGAGGCTGGACACAGTCCCAGCCCCTCCCCGGAGGAGACCCCAAGTGGGAGGAGGAGCCCGGGCTCCATTACTGCTCCTGCAGGCCACCTGTCCCCACCTGTAAAATGGGCGTGTTCAGTCTTCTTGCCACGCCCCGCCTCCCCCACTTGTCACGTGTGGGCTGTCCTCACTCAGCAAGTGGGCAGCACCCAAGCTCCAGTCTGCTCAGTCTGCCAAAGGCCCGGCCCACCCCGCGGCCCCGCACCTTGGGTCACGCACTGGCTCCGCCCAGACTGTGAGCGGCTGAGTGGCCCAGGCCGGACCAGGAGGGCAGTGTCTACCCCACGGGCTCAGCTCCGGGGCAGCCCCGTCCCCTAACCCGCTCTCACCTTGGCCGCGGCCTCGCTTCCTGCCCGTTCGCTCAGGGCCTCTCCGGTCAGCTGCCCCTTCGTCCTCGGAGTCGCGATCATCAATTTTCTGTTTCTGTTTCCACTTCTGGTAGCTGGCAAACCGCGCTAAGGACACTCTGGGCTCTGGGCCGCGTGGTGGTGCCCTCGGAGGCCCCTCACCCTGTCCAGGAGACACAGGCCCTCCGGACAGCTCTTGGCCACTGTGTTTGGCCACGCCCCCCCAGGGCTGCACCCGCCCCCCAGTGCCACCTATGGGAGCTGCTGCAGAAGCCTAGGCCCCGCCCCCAGCCATGCCCTCCTGGATACAGGTCCCGCTTGTAGGAGCTGCTGATGTAGCGGCCACTCTCGGTCTTGATCTTCTTCTTGTCCTCCTGCCCCGACTGGCCCACAAACCGCTTCTTCTTCCGGTCCCTGCGGGAGAGGCAGCTGGGGAGACTGGCGGGGAGGGGGAGCGGCACCGCCACCGCCCTGGGCCGCGCAGTAGGCGCTCAGCAAACGCCCCCCGGTCCCGGCCCCTGCTCACCTGAGCCTGCAGCCCAGGGCCTCCGCGAGGGATGCAGGCCCGCCCCACCTCCTCACTCCCCCACTCCGGGCCCCCCGGGCCTGTCTGGACAGCCCGGGCAGCAGCAGGACAGAAGGGGTCAGGCCCCCTGCTGCGCCCATCACCTCCAGGGGCAGCACCGCACTCACCACCTGAGCCTCTGCTGGCCCCGGGTCAGACTCTGTGCTTCGTCCCCCATCAGGTCCAGGACAGCACCAGCCACCTGCTGCTCGAAGGCGCCCCCGGCCCCGCCGACACTCAGGCTGCACGGGGAGGGGCAGATGTGATGGGCAGGCGGGCGGGTGGGGCCCAGCAGCCCCCGCTGTCCCCGGGCCCCGCTGGCCACTCACCCCCGCTCGCTGTCGAAGTCTTTGGGCCGGTAGGGGACGTAGAACTCCTGGTCTCGCTGCCGGGCCTCCTCCCTCCGTCTCTTGGCTCCCCTGTCGGGTCCTGGCCGCCGCCGCTTCCGGCCCACGACCTCCGTGAAGACAGCCTGGCAGACGGAGACTGTCACAGCCGCAGCCCTGGGCAGGCCTGGCACTGACTGGGCGGTGCTGTGGGCCCCCCAGACTCGGCAGGTGGTGGGCCTGCACCCCAGCTCACTTCAGTCCCCCAGGCTGTGACCCTCCGCAGGCCTGGGCTCCCGCTACGCGACGTGCACTGGGCCAGCGCTTCCAGCTGTCCTTCGTGGCTGCCAAACCCTCCGCCAAATGCAACAGGAAAGGCGGCTGTGCCGCTGGAGCTCACCGCCAGCGCCCAGGGACCCTGGCAGCCTGACCCCCTGCCCAGGGCCCTCCTCTGCCCCTTCCCATGTCTGCACTGAGACAGACAATGACCCCGCTGGGGGTCCGGGGGCCCAGGGGGCAGAGCCAAAGCCCCTGGGCTGCAACGCCCCAGGGCACAGCGTTCTGCTGCGGCTGTGGGTGGGGCCACGCATGTCTCGCTGCCACAGGCCTCGGGTGTCCCACGGCAGGGGCCAGGCTGCCTCACACGTGGTGCCCGTGCCCCGCAGGCTCCGAATCCCAAACACCCCTGGCCCAGGGACAGTGACCGTGAGCCATGCCCCAGGCTGCAGGTGAGGAGGCCGGGGCTCAGCCTCCGCTTGATGAGCAGCCAAGCGGGATTCGAACCCTGCACCCACCCCACCCTCTGCCCGAGCACAGCCGCGGGGGGAGCTGGGCTGGCCCACCCTGCCCGGGGTCTGGGCTCCGCGGGGAGCTGGGCTGGCCTTACCTCCACACCTTCCTCCTCCTCCTGCAGCTCCTGCTGCGGGGCCGGGCAGCTGGCGACGGGGCCGGCCGGCCCTTCCTGGCGCTCCTGCCGCCCCTGCTGGAAGCTGGCGATGGCCTTGCGGTCCTTCTGCCGCTTGGCGCGCATCACTTGGCTGCTCGGGTCCCGGCTGGAGGCGTTGATCTCAAAGATGGTCTGTGGGGGGGTCATCAGGTTCTGCGCTGGCCCCCGCCAGGAGCTCTCTGGTGCCACCCCTCCCCCAGGCCCTCTGTGCTCTGCAGCTGACAATGAGAGGGAGGCCCGGGGAGCGTGAGCAACCCGCACGTGGCCACACAGCTGGGAAAGGCCGGGGCTCGGAGCCCCAATGGCGCTGACCACGGTGCTCCCCAGCGCCTGGCCACTCCCACCTTGCCTCGGCTCTGCAGCCTCTCTCAGGCCGAGGGCACCTCGCCCGTGCCTCAGTTTACCCATCTGCAGGTGAGGGGAGATCCCCGCCTGCGCCACTCACCGCCCGGGTGCGGTACTGCTTGATGCCGTCCACCAGCTGCAGCCGCTGCAGCTCCTCCTGCTCGAAGCGGGAGCCTGCAAGAGGGCAGCGTGAGGCCGGGGCAGCCGCGGAGCCCACCATCCCCACCGCCCGCCCCCGCTGCCCGCCACACTCACTGAACAGGGGGTGCAGGCCCAGTGTCGCCAGCTCCAGCTCCTTGGCCCTCTTGATGGACGCGGGGGAGGCCGCGGGGCGCGAGCGCACGTACTGGCGCTGCGCATTGTCAGCCACGCGGCCCAGGCCCCGCAGCTCCAGCCGCGCCTCCAGGGTGTGGCGCAGGCTGCCGTCCTCGTCGTCCACCACGCTCTGCGGCACCCGGCCCAGCACGCCGTCGCCGCCCGCGGGACCTGCGGCCGGCATGGGCCCGGTCACAGGCTGCCCCCGACACCTCCCGGCCAAGATGATGGGGGAGGCATCCCTAATCAGACAGCGGGGTCGAGCCCCTGCCGCCCACGGGGGAGATCCCAGGGAAGCTCCTGGCTCCTGGCCCCGGCCTGGCCCAACCCTGACCACTGACGAAATCCGGGGAGTGAGCCAGGGGGTGGACCATCTCTCTCTCTGCTTCTGCCTAAGTCTTTCAAATTAATAAATTAATTAAAAAAGAAAAAAAAAAGCAAATCGAGGCTACAGCAAGTTAAACTGCACCCTGACCATCACCTGCGCCGGCAAGACAGGGCTCAACCCAGGAGCCGCCGGCGCTGGCTGCGGGTTAATGACACCCTACCGGCACCGTGAGAGCAAGGCGCCAGCGAGGCTCACCATGCGCCCGGCACTGCGCTGAGCGCGACGTCACGCCCCCTACAAACCTGCTGACAGGCTCTCAAGCCCCCTACAGACCCAGCCCAGTGGGCTCTCAAGTTGGACCCCTGTAGGGGCTGGACAGGTGAGAGGCGCAGAGGGGCGGGGCTGCCGCGAGTCAGGGAGCCACAGCTCAGCATCGCCTCTGTGGGCCCCGGGAACCCGGCTCACATCAAGTCCCACAGCCTCCCGGAGCCGGGGCCGGGCTGCGCCCCCGCCCGATGACCTCCACTCACCTGCGGGCTCCTCGTGGGGGCGGGCGAGGGTCAGGGAGCGGCCCAGGAACAGGTGCAGGTCCAGCAGGTAGGGGACTTCTTCCGGGGCCACCAAGGAGTAGGCCGTGCCGCTTCGGCCGGCCCGGGCCACCCGGCCTAGGGGTGGGGATGGTCAAGTTTGAGTAAGAGAATCCCAGCCCAGCACAGGCCCCGGGGGCTGACCTGCAGGGCAGGGCCCGCCACCTCCACGTGTGGACATTCTCCCTGTGGGAGAGTGAGGGGCAGACTCCTGCCCGGGGTGGGGCAGCCCCGACGTCAGCAGCCCCAGGCCGCGGGGCCCCCCAGGGCGGAAGGCCAGGCAACTGGAGGCCCCGCCTGCCTGTGTAAGTGACATTTGGTTGGCACCAGCCCTGTTCCCTTCTGGTAAACGAGAACATTCAGGACTGAAGAACCCCAGCACATCTCCAGTGTGTCACCTGCAGAGGCCAAAGGGTCCCCACACTGCAGCCGTCCCCTGGGGGTCAGGGGGCTGAGCGAGTCCCTTGGGCAGCCTTGGGCCCTGAGCGAGACTCGAGCCACGGTGCCTGGGCGCAGCAGACGGCTCCAAGCACCCCTGGCCTTGGTGTCCCCGCCATGGCCTTCACCCGTGTACACCGGGGCATGAGCCTGCCCCTGACTTTAAAAGCAGGGCTGGGGGCGTGGCGGGCCTGGCCGTGGGCTCCGACTCCACTGGCCGGTCCGTGACCACCCTGGCCGCTGATGCGTGCCCCCTGCCCCCGCCGGGGCTGCCGTGGTGGCAGAGCTGCGGTGGCCCAGTGAGCCCAGGGCCCGGCCGGGTGCCCGTGGCCAGTACGCCCCGCCTTCTGGCTGCTGCGCTGGCTTTTCCAGTTTTGCCAGCACGGCTAAGAGTGGGCTGAGGCGGGTCCCCGGCACCTCGGACCGTGACCTTGGCTGGGGACAGGGTCACTGCTGGCATCACCAGCTGCGGGGAGGCCACGCTGGAGGGCGGGGTCCTACTTGTGCACCTGCGCCTGACACAAAGGGGACATGGGGGGGCTGACACTGGGGGAGGTGGGGAGGAGAGCGAGCGGGGGTGGGGAGACGGCCGCGTGGAGGGAGGGCAGAGACTGAGCCGAGGCTTCCTTAAGCCACGAGGGTCACCGCAGGCAAGGGGGGGCTGGGAGCGGACCCCTCCGGCCTGGCCCGGCCCCACCCACCCTGCCGCCGAGAAGCCCTCCAGACCACCACAGCCCACGGAAAGCAACAGGCAGGGGTGGGTGCTAGGCGGGCAGCGAAGACGCCGCATCCCACGTCGCAGCGCCCGGCTCCCAACTCCCTCTTCCTGCTGGTGCAGGCCCTGGGAGGCGGCTCCCTGCCCCCACGGGAGCCCCGGGCTCGGTTCTATGCTCCCGGCTTCAGCCCCACCCAGCCCAGCCCACCCCCTGCCACCGCAGGCACCTGAACCAGTAGATGGCAGCTTCCTCTCTCTGTGGCTAACAAAACTTTTTTTTTTTTTTTTTTTCTGATTAAAAAGATTTGAAAGGCACAGTGACAAAGAGAGGAGAGACACAGACAGATTTTCCATCTGTGGTTCACCCCAGAGACGGCCTCGCCGCTGGGGCTGGGCCAGGCCAAAGCCAGGAGCCGGGAACTCCATCCAGTTCTCCCACACGGGTGCCGGGGCCCGAGCCCTGGGCCACCTTCTGCTGCTTTCCCAGGCCACAGCAGGCAGCGGGGCGGGAAGTGGAGCAGCCGGGACTCCAGCTGGCGCTCGTGTGGGACGCTGGTGCCGCAGACGGCAGCTTACCCTGCTGTGCCACAGCGACAGCCCCCAACAAGTTTTCTTTAATTAAAAAAAAATCAGGGCCGGCGCCACGGCTCACTAGGCTAATCCTCCGCCTGCGGCGCCGGCACACCAGGTTCTAGCCCCGGTCAGGGCGTCAGATTCTGTCCCGGTTGCCCCTCTTTCAGGCCAGCTCTCTGCTGTGGCCCGGGAGTGCAGTGGAGGATGGCCCAGGTGCTTGGGCCCTGCACCCCATGGGAGACCAGGAGAAGCACCTGGCTCCTGGCTTCTGATCAGCGTAGCATGCCGGCCGCAACGCGCTGGCCATAGGCGCAGTGGGTTAATCCTCCAGCCGCGGGGTTGGCATCCCATCTGAGCGCTGGTTCCAGGCCCGGCTGCTCTCCCAGTCCAGCTCTCTGCTATGGCCTGGGGGCATGGGAGCCTCCCCCCGAGCCAGGTGCGCACGGCGGGCTCCTCACCCACGCGGTGCTATGGCCTGGGGGCGTGGGACCCTCCCCCCGAGCCAGGTGTGCACAGGCCGGCACGGGCTCCTCACCCACGCGGTGCAGGAAGAGCTTGCCCTTGGCGGGGAAGCTGTAGTTGATGACGTTGTCCAGCAGCGGGATGTCCAGGCCCCGGGCGGCCAGGTCCGTGACGATGAGGGCGGAGCACTTGCCGTGCGTGAACTTGGCCAGGTTGATCTTGCGGGCCGTGTGGTCCAGGGCGCTGTAGACGTGGGCGCAGCTCACCCCCTGGGTGGTCAGCAGCTGCTCGGGGCGAGGACGGCAGGGCAGTGAGACCGCGGGCTGTGGGCTGGAACCCGGGGCCCGAGTGCCAGCTGCATCCGTGGGGGCTACAGGCGTCCCTGGGGAGGCAACGAGGGCCACGGCTCCCTCCCTGGCGGAGACCACAAGCCCCGTCCCGCTGTCGCGGACGCCTCCACAGGCTGAGCCTGACGGCCCCTGGGCATGCGCGCTGTGGAGGGTCAGCGCACGAGCACGGTGCGGTGCTGAGGCGGGAACGCGCCTCACTGTCAGCGCTCACGGCTCCGCCCCCTGCTGGCGACCCCAGTGGCTGCACAGAGCAGGTGCAGTGAGCGGCGCCAGGTGTGGCTGGCCAACGCGGGGCGCCAAGCGGGCAGGGCACGCACGGGCTCTGGGCCTCCCCAGGCTTTGATCTGGCCGTGGGCCACGCGGGTGCGCACCCCTGAACAGCGGACAGGCCCCTCCCACAGCTTACGGCACTGAACATGAATAGCTACCGAAAAATGCCAGGCTGGCTGGACGCCTCACAGAGGCCTGGGTCAGAGGGGACAGAGACGAACCGACCCTGGCCCCGAGCTGGTGACAGCTGCGCCCGCACACGGGCAGCGGGCGCTCACGACACCACCCAGCACAATCAGTCAGCTAAGCAAGCTGATCCCAGTACCGTGCGGGGGACGCGGGTGCCTCCACCACACGGCTCAACGCCTGCTCCCTGGCAGCATTTTCTCATGTTCGTGTGTTTGAGACTTTTCATAATAAAAAATAGAGTACGAGGAGGAAGGGAAAATCATTATAGTCTTAGAATTCCACGGACTACTTGAATCTGTTAACAACTAAAAAACTAAAAATTAAGAAATAAAAGACCAGAAGTCTTGAGCCCAGGTCCATGTTACAGTCTGGTGCTGCCCTCTGGTGGCCACACACGGAACTGCAGCCCGAAGCTCCAGGTGTGGGTCCCACCCAGGGCCGGGGGTAGTGCCCAGCCCGGCCCCTGCCCACCTCAGTGAGGTACTCAGCGTGGTGCCCAGCCCGGCCCCTGCCCACCTCGGTGAGGTACTCAGCGTGGTGCCCAGCCCCGCCCCTGCCCACCTCGGTGAGGTACTCGGCGTGGTGCTTCGTGGCCACAAACACCACCGTCTGGTCCTGGGGCCGCACCACGTTGCGCAGCAGGTGGAGCAGCACGGCGGCCTTGGTGTCCTCGCGCACCAGGAAGTAGGAGGTCTGTGGGGAGAGGGGCCCGGAGCGTGGGTCCCCAGGGCCCCCAGGGCCCCAGACCCCACCCGGGAAAGGGCCAAGCGCAGCCTCACCTTGAGCTGCTCGTTGAGCTTGGCGTCCACGTCCAGGCGGATGAGCACGGGCTCCGTGAGGCCTGTGGGGGAGGGGGGAAACACGAGGGGGCAGGGGGGTCACTGAGCGACAAGGCCCCCCAAGTCCCCACCCTGCGTCAGTCACAGGCCCCCTCCCCCAGCCTGCTCACCTGCCCGGGCGAACTCCACCAGCAGCTTGGGCAGCGTGGCGGAGAACAGCACCGTCTGGTGGCCCCCGGGGAGGCGGCCGATGATCTCCTGCAGCTGCTCGGCGAACCCCATCTCGAAGAGCCTGGGGGGGGGGGCAGAGGGGCCTCCTGCAGGGCTCTGGGGCACAGCGCCAAGCCGCCACTCGGGACGCCCATGTCCCACACCGGCGCCCGCTCCAGTCCCGGCTGCTCCTCTCCCGTCCAGCTCCCTGCTAACGCGCCCGGGAGGCAGCAGCAGACGGCCGAGTGCTTGGGCCCCTGCACCGCACCGCCTCACCCTACACATAACGACGGCGGGAGCCGGGACCCTCAGTCTCAGCCTTGTTTCTAAGAAACTGGTCGAAATCACCCAGAGCAGCCCTCGCTGTGGGCCAGGCGAGGCTCTAAGCACTGGATGGAGTCGATGCCTTCCCAAGGGACGGCGGCTCCGTGACACCCGCTGGGCAAGGAGGCAGCCAAGACCCAGACAGCCCAGAGGCCGCACGCTACGGACCGAGGCGGCAGAGCTGGCGTCTGATCCCACGGGCCGAGCGCGACGCGGGCTGCTCTGACGCTACCTCTGAACTCTTAGTTGTCTTATTCTTCTCAATGTTCCTCACACACACAGCAGGAGAGCGCGCTGGCACCGCCCGCACCCACCTTGGCCACGCAGGTCGGCCTGCCTGGCACGGCCTCCTCCCGGCCGCCCCTCCCCCCTCCTCACCTGTCGGCTTCGTCAAACACCACGTACTCCACACTCTGCAGCTTCAGGTTCATCTCCACGGCCACGTGCACCAGCCGCCCGGGAGTAGCAATGATTCTGCGAGGGGGTGTGACGGCCAGGGTCACCGCTCAGCCACTGGCCCCGCGGGGAGGGGTCCCTGGCACCACCCCCGCTCCACACTCACATGTCAGGGTTCTCGTGCAGGGCCGCAAACTGGTCTTCCATTCTGGGGAGGAGAAGGGG
This sequence comes from Oryctolagus cuniculus, assembly GCF_964237555.1. Taxonomy (NCBI): domain Eukaryota; kingdom Metazoa; phylum Chordata; class Mammalia; order Lagomorpha; family Leporidae; genus Oryctolagus; species Oryctolagus cuniculus. Next base: position 10,246,278 of record NC_091452.1, read on the forward strand.
CTCAGGGTGACGGAGCAGGCCTCCCGGGCCTCCCGGCGACCCCAGCGACCGCGTGCCCGGCCCAGGAACAGGCCCAGCTCAGGGACAGAGGGAAGGCTAGAGCCGAAGCACCGGGCACAGGCACGGCCCTGACAGGACGTTCAAGGGGAACACACAGGGGCGTCGCCACTACAGAGAGAGCCCCGAGGGGCGGAGTCACCCACAGGCCCGCCCCCTTTCTCGGTCCAGCCGGCGACAAGGCTGCCTTTGCTGCGCAGCGCCCCCTATCAACGAGCCCCGGAGTGGCCGCCCCGGCCAGGTTGGCTCCCTGCGCCGTGGCGGGCTCTGCCCCGACTGCTCTGGGGCTCACGTCCCCGGTGTCACTCCTCTGGGACTCTCAGGGCCACCTGGAGGGGCCAGAATCCTGGGCCAGGCCTCGCCTGGGACGGTGACAAACCACAGGGCAGGAAACCGTAAGGGCAAAGCCGTCTCAGAACCGAGTGCCGGCGACGGTGGCATCGGAGGGGGCCGAGGAAGGGGCCGCCCCTCGGCGGGGGAGGGGGGTTCTGGTCCTGGCTGCACCGTGGGAGCGCCGCAGGCTCAGGGACGCGGGGACAGCAAACGACAGGCCCTGCGGACGGGAGCTTTGCAAACAAGGCCCAGCCGCTGTGCGCTCTGAGCAAAGCACGTGTGGGCCCCTGCGCACGAGGCACGGCGGTGGCTGCGGCACCAGGGGGTGCTTACTTGTCCCCACCGAGGATCAGGGCGGTCTTGAGGCCGGTGAACTTGCCCAGCTGTGGGGAGAGAGAGGGACAGAGACTATGATGGAGCCCGGCCCGGGTCGCCCTCCCCAGCTGCCCCGTCCTGGCCTGCCACCCCCCCACCCCGAGGTGCCCCACCCCACTGCACCTCCTTGGTGAACTTCAGGGTCTGTAGGGCCAGCTCCCGTGTGGGCGAGAGGATGAGCGCGCGGGCCCCAGTCTGGGCACTGCGGGCCTTGAGCCGCTCGAACATGGGCAGCAGGAAGCAGGCCGTCTTGCCGCTGCCCGTCCGGGCCATGGCCACCACGTCCTTGCCGTCCAGGATCACGGGGATGGTCTGCCGGGGCGCAGACAGGGAGAGCGTCAGAGGGGAACGGCGGAGCCCAGGGAGGGGCGGGGCCGCCACCCAGCCCTGACCCCACCCCGCCCACCGCAGGAAGGGCTCCGTGTCTGAGGACAACACCGTGCACCCGCCAGCTGCCCAGGCACGGGCTCAGCAGTGGGAGGTACACAGTGGGGGCGGGGGGAGGGGTTCCCCAGGGCTGATCCCCGCGCTGGGCCCGACTCTGGCCCATGTGAGGGGTGGCTGCGTGGGGCCCAGCCGCGCACCCGCCAGCTGGGCGCTCACCTTCCTCTGGATGGGCGTGGGCACCTTGTAGCCTTTCTTCATGACGCCTCTGAACACCGGGTAGCTCAAGCCTGAGACAGACACAGCGGTCAGGCGCACAGCAGGGGACACGGCCCAGACAAGTGACCGCTGCGTCAACAGGTGGAACACGGACAAACTAGGAAGTGAAGGCACGGATGACTCGGCAGACAGGCCTCCCGACGCGAGCCCTGGCTGCGTTCTGATATGAACACACTGTGAGGTACAAGTGGGGCTGCGCTGGGCACGGTGGGCTGGGCCGCCGCCTGCAGTGCCCATGTGCCACAGGGCACCGATGCAGGTCCTGGCTGCTCCATTTGCAATCCAGCTCCCTGCTAAGGCACCTGGGAAAGCAGTGGAGGATGGCCCAGGGCTCGGGGCCCTGCACCCGCGTGGGAGACCTGGGTCAAGCTCCTGGCTCTTAGCTTCGGCCTGGCCAGCCCCGGCTGTTGAAGCGTTTGGGGAGTAAACAGACGGATGGAAGATCTCTTTCTGACTCTTTTTTCAAATAAATAAATCAATCCTTAAAAATACTAAGGGCCAGCACAGTGGGCTAAGCTGCTGCCTGCGGTGCCTGCATACCATAAGGGCGCCAGCTCGAGTCCTGGCTGCTCCGCTTCCAATCCAGCTCTCTGCTGGCCTGGGGAGATGGCCCAAGTGCTTGGGCCCCTGCACCCACGTGGCAGACCCAGAGGAAGCTCCTGGCTCCTGGCTTCAGCCTGGCCCAGCCCAGCTGTTGCAGCCATCTGGGGAGTGAGCCAGTGGATGGAAGACCTCTCTCTCTCTCTCTCTCTCTCTCTCTCCCCCTCTAACTCTGCCTTTCAAGTAAATAAATAAACCTTTAAAAATAAGCAAAGTACATGTATGTATACATGTATCCATACACGTTTGTATATAATTTTTCCCATTTTGTTTGAAAGAGAGACGGGGAGAGTGGGAGAGAGAGACCCCTTCCGCCTCTGGTTCACCCCCAAAGTGCTGCACTCGCTCGGGCTGGGCCGGCCAAAGCCAGGAGCGGGGAACATCATCCGGGTCTCCCGCTTAGGGGCGGACACCCAGCTCCTCGAGCCACCGCTGCTGTCTCCCAGAGCGCAGGGTGGCAGGCAGCTGGACTCAGCCAGGTGCGCTGCCGCGGGCCGTGGGCCTCCGAGCAGGGCCCTAACTGCTGCGCCACACACCCAGCCCTGAACACTCTTAACGCTGTCACGAGACAGGGGCCGGCCCCGTGGCGCAGCAGGTAAATCCGCAACCTGTGACGCCGGCATCCTGTGTGAGCGCCGGTTCGAGTCCCGGCTGCTCCACTTCCAGTCCAGCTCCCTGCTGTGGCCTGGGGAAGCAGCAGAGGATGCCCAAGTCCCTGGGCCCCTGCACTGCGTGGGAGACCCAGAGAAGCTCCTGGCTTCAGTCTGGCCCAGCCCAGGCTGGGGAGTGAACCAACCGGTGGATGGAAGATTTTTCTCTTTCTCTCTCTGTAACTCTGCCTTCCAAATACTAAAAAAACAGAGTAAATCTCTTGAAAACAAAGCCCAATCAAGTGCTCAGGCCACCCTAGAAAGGTCTCCTCTTCCTTTCCACGTACATTCTGCTCCGGCCGCACCGCGTGGGCCGCAGCACGGGTCCGGCTTTGTGCGCAGCCAGCGCTGCCCCGACACCAGCCGCCTGCCCCTTCCCACGGCTGCGGGGCCCTGTGCACGTGGTCAGCCCGCAGCAGCCAGCTCCCCAGAGGCCTGCGCTGAGCACTGTCCTGTGGCCCTCCCCAGGAGGTCCTGGATGCCTGCCACCTCAGGGCACGGCGCACGGCGGCCCCGGGGCACGGCCTGCTCGCTCACCCATGGACTGGAAGCCTCCGGACTTCTTCTTCCGCTGCTGGGCCCGCACCATCTGCCGGGTGTCCAGCTCCAGGTCCGGGGCGCACTCCGGGGCGGGGAAGGTGGGCAGGGCTCTGCCGGGCCCCAGCTGGGAAGGAGGAACAGCGACCGTCACCCCCAGACCGCGTGGCTGCCGTGCTCAGAGGCGCTCCTGGGACCGGCGGGCCAGGGCAGGCGCTCAGAGCGGGCGGGTCTCTGTCACCTGCCGGCGGTGAGACCCGCGCCTGGAGGAAGGCGACCGTGTGACAGCCTGGGCCTCGACGGGAGGGTCGAGGCTTCGGCGCCCGCACAGGCCTGGCAGCACCGCCGGCACCCTCTCACTATGGCTGCCTCTCGTTCAAGGCCGTCACGCAGAGCCAAGGATCTGAGGGGCACCAGGTTTCCCAAGCTGCCCAGCCCCTCCCGCCCCACCCACCCACCCATCACCTGACCCTCCTCTCCTGGGCCCGGCCTCTCCCTGCACCCAGGACCCAGCTAGACCTAACCCGGATGCCTCCTCTGAGAGGCCTTCCTGGGTTGCGGGGCCGTGGTTCACCATCAGGGCGGGAATCACCCCGCTTCACCCCACAGCGGCTCCGCGAGGAGGGCGTGGGCGCTGTGTGTTACGGAGGCGGGAGCGGAAGTGACTCCGGAGGGCGCATCGCCAGCAGCGAGGGGGTCAGAGACTCGAGCTCCGGCTTCGGGATCCACATTCCTTCCCCCAGGACCCCTGACCCCCGCCACGACCCTCCGGGTCAGAGCCCAGCCCGCCTTGTGCAATGGGTGAGCTAAGAGGTGTTCATGTCTTATAGAGCTACTCAAAAAAAGGGGGGGGGGGGACCAGACACGGACGACAGTGACCTCACCTGGCCCCCGGCAGGGGGACGCACCCAGGCCCAGCCCCACTGCCTGAGCCAGGCCGCCTCCTCTCTGGGGCACCTGCGGCCACAGCCCCGCACAGGCTGGAAACTGAGGCACGGGGCGGCACAAGGCTGGGCAGGACCCGACGCCGGGCTGGGCTGAAGCCCACACTTACTGCCCCCGACCTCCATGTGCTGGTCCCTCCTCACCATCTCTGCTCTGGTGGGACCCCTGAGCGCCTGGCGCTGGCCCTGCCAGAGTGGGGAAGCCCCGCGGCGCGGCCCTGCCTCTTCCCCCAGGCACCCATGCCCCTGCCGGGCGGGCACAGCTCTCCGGCCCTCGGGGCTTCACACCTGCCAAACACCCGCCCACCCCCATTTGCGTGGATCTGTCACTCAACAGTGCAAAGGTCCCAGGCTTCGGACCCAGACCACCCGGGCTTGAATCTGCTGTTCCAGTCGTAAGCCGAGGTCATGCTCAGGTTTCGTAACCCCTCTCGGCCTCGATTTCCCCTCTGGGAAATGGGGGTTCCAGTACTTAGGGTTAACGTGAGGGAGCCCGGCACAAGCGTACAGGACCGACTGCTTAATTTAATGGTACTTTCTCAGGGACTTGGGGACGCCACTGGCTCAAACCACCCGCCCCTTCCTCCCCGAGACTCCCCAAACTCTCCCAAGTCGGGTGTCCGCACCCGCACTTTTCATTGGACGAGCGGGCACTCGGATACGCCCCCTGGCAGGAGGTAGCCAATGAGGGGAGCGCGACCAGAGCCAGCCGGAGGCCGGCAGGCCGGGTCCCTGGGAGCCGCCGGACCCGGGGGGCGACACGTGCCCGGGCTGGCCGAGCCCACTCCCCAGCTCGGGGAACCGAGCCGCGGGGTGCTGCCCGGAGCCCGGGCCCCGCCGTTGTGTCCCACCTCGCGCTCCCACCTTACGGGCCCGGGCGTCATCTTCCGCCTGGATCTCAAACTCGCCGTCCTCCGAGTCGCTGTCGCGGGCCTGGGAGGCCGCGTCTCGGCGCTTCCGGAGCCCCTTCTTCTTCCTCCACTGCGCCATGGCGGGTCGCGACCGAGGTCCGGCCGCCGTGCGCCTGCCGGCCGCCATGCGGGACCCAGCTCCCGGAACCCGGAAGTGGGCGGAGTCTGTGGAACGAACCAACTGCGCAGCCGGGGTGGGGGTGCGCCGCGGCCACGGGCCACGGAGCCACGCAGCCTCGGACGCGCGCGCCGCCCGCCAGCGGCCGCCGGAGGCCTAGGCCACCCGCGCCCGCCCGCTCCCGGCCGGTGCGACGTGCCCAGCTCCCGCGCTTCGGGGAGAGGGGAGCAGGGGAGCGCGGCTCCTCCCGGGCCGCTGATGGGCCGGGCCACGGAGAGCGCGCCGTGGCTGCTGCGCGTGCCCCGGGCTGCTCGCTAGGCCGCTGCTGCCCGGGGTCGCCGCGGTGGGGTCCTGGGCCCGGGGGACCCCTGGGATGCGCCGAGCGCCGCCGGGGACCCGCCGCAGAGTCCGGGCCCTGGAGCGAGGGCGGTGTTGCGCCGCCCGCGGGCCGGGGAGCTCAGGTGCGGGGACCTGCGGCGTCGGTTCGTGGGCTGTGAGTCTGCTGGCCAAGCGCACGGTCCTCGGGTTCGCCTCTGCTTCCCCCGCTTCAGCTTTCTAGGTGCGGCCTGCGCGCGGCGCTTCTTCTAAAGCCTCGGTTTTGTGATCCTGCAGATGGGCGCGTCCGGAGCTACTTCGCGGCGCTTTGGCGAGGATTAACTGGGACTATGCCTGCCAAGCTGCTGGCGCGAGGTAGGCGTGGGGTCGGGTGGACGGCTGCCCGTCTCCCCTCCGTACCCCCGGCCCGCCCGTGTCTGCTGAGCGCATCCTGTTTCCGGAAGTGCCCGTCTGTTTATTCGCTACACCTTGGACAGCGGCACCCCTTTCCCCAGCGTGACAACCGAAAACAAACGAAACGCCCCCGGGCTGGCACGCCCCTCGGGCCGCGCGGTCCGGGCAGAGCCAGGCCTTCTGGCCTTGTCCGGGAGCCCTGCTGTTGGCTCAGCTCGGCCTCCCTGACCCCCTCTCGCGCAGGGAGCCCTGGAGGCGGGGCCTGGCACACCTGCCGTCGCCCGGGACTGTGGCCAGCATGAAGCCCCCGGAGGAGCTGGCCGCCGGCGGGATGCAGACCCTCCGCCCTCAGCGCCGAGGCCGGCTCAGGGCCAGGCCGTCCTATGTGGATGAGACGCTGTTTGGCAGGCCTGCGGGCACCCAGCTTCGCCCACCAGATTTTGACCCACCCTGGGTGGTGAAGGAGAAGGCCGGCCCAGCCAGAGGAGTGGGCGCGGCAGCCCAGGGGAGCTGTGAGACCACCGCGGCCAAGGGCGCTGCCTCCACCCTCACGCCCAAGAAGAAGAATAAATACAGGTGAGGGGCTGGGGAGACGCACCTGTGTTCCTGTTGCAGCCCGACCTTGACCTCGCCGCGCTCCGTGCGGAAGACAGGACCAGGGATCCTCCCTGGTAGGACTGGTGAGGGGGGACAGATGAGTGGGGGGCACAGGAACCCAACACTGGACAAGGCAGCAGCCATGCCCGGGGGCAGGAGGTGAGGTCCCAAGCCCCCAGTGCAGACGGGGTGCGAGGCCCGGGGGTGGGGTCTCTGGGACAACCGAGATTTGCGATGGACCCACGGAGCCGTGAGCGCGTGGGCGGCCCGGATTTCAGCAGGTGGTTTTGAAAGTGGGTCTTGCTGCGTTTTCGCGGGCAGTTTCAAAAACCGGAAGTTGCTGAGAGGTCGTTGTCTAATTCCGTTCCCGGGATTATTTCTGATCTGAGTCTGGAGGGAGGTGTCTGGTCTTGAGCCACAGGTTTTTTGTTTGTTTGTTTGTTTTTGTTTTTGTTTTTGTTTTTAATTGTCACCGGGGGTTTGAACAAAAACTCAGCAGGCTGATAGGTTGGTGAGTGCAGACTGCCATAACCAAACGCCACAGCTTTACGCGGTCCAGGCTCGGTCCAGGTTCGGGGCAGGCTGGATCCAGGCTCAGTCCAGGCTCGGTCCAGGTTCGGGGCAGCACAGCTGTGGGGGCTGTGAGTCCAAAGCCGGGGTGCTGGCAGCCTTGCTCAGCCTTGCTTTCTCCCGGGCCTTAGCTCTGGGCTTGCACATCCAAGCGTGATGGCCCTGGCGGGGAGGTGACGGCCACCCCCCTGCTCACTCGCAGGTGGGGCACAGACACCTTGGGACCATCAGACACAGGCGTCAAAACCGGGTGGCCAAAGGCCGTCCTCCCAAAGACGCGCAGTGCGCGACGGGAGCACTTTCAGTCCTGGCCAGAACTCACCAGGCCTGGCCTGGCGCCCTGTAGCTGGGCTCTGACTATTTGCTGGATTAATGATAATAAAAACTTCATAATTGCCGAAAGATTCTCATTAAAGATGAGAGCCTGCTGAAGCTCAGGCCGTCACGCGGATCCTTGGTTGACTCCGGTCTCTGCCGCGGTCTTGCCGTGGGGCCCGCGTCTCCTGCCCTGTACTACGGGGCCCATTTGGATGTGCACGTCCTGAGAAATGGTGCGGTAAGGCAGGTGACGCGCCGAGGCCCGGGACTGTGGAAGTGCACACACTGCACATTTAAAAAGCTCCTCTGGGGGAGGGGCCCGGCCGGCTTCGTCATGGGCTCAAGCTGCTGCGCGGGGCCGCGGGACGGCAGAGGGGTTAGCGGACAAGGCCTCCAGGAGCAGCAGGAAACCATAAAGACTATGGTTAGATTGATGGGGACTCTCGGTTGCAAGTGACAGAAAAAACTGGCTTGAGCAGCAAAAGGGCATTTGGGGCTCAAACTGCCGCTGGGGCTGTCGGTGCCGCCTCCCCCTGCATCTCCCAGGTCCCCGGGACAGGCGAGATGGCCACAGACTGTCAGCTTAGCACAGGGCAACTCTGGGTGGCAGCCTGGGACAGACCTAGGTCATGTGGCCTCCTCTGGACCAATCAGTGTGGCCAGGGGGATGGAATATGCAAATTGGCAGGGCATGGGGGTCAGGATGCAGGGGGCCGGGGCGGTTCTTGGGGAAGCAGCAGGAGCGAGGGGTCCCCAGGAACCTGAGAGGCCTGGGTGTCCCTGTGGGCGCCGGGTTGGGTGGCAGGGGCCCCTCGGGACACAGTGCCGCCCCCTGCCTTTCTCTCCCCTCGGCCAGGCTGCTCAGCCACACCCCGTCTCACTGCGACGAGTCACTCTTTGGCCGGCGATGTGAAGGCAGCAGCTGGGAGGCCCCGTGGACAGAGAAGGGGAACACCGCGAAACTCCACGCGCTCCTCTGGACGCCGCCACCGACCCCCAGGGGCAGCCAGTCACCCCGCCCCAGGGAGACCCCGCTGCGAGCCGTCCACCCGGCTGCTGCCCCGGAGACCAAGCCCAGGGAGGTGGCAGACTCCAGGAGGCGGTCCCTGGGCGGCGAGGGCTCCCCACGCCCCCCGGGGCGGGCACGCTCCCAGTCCCTCACTCTCCTCAGCGTGCCCAGTCCTGGCCCCCCGACTACCCGTGCCCCGCCCACACGTGAGCCCCGGGACCCCAGGCCGCCTGCGTCTGGGGTGACTTTCCGGAGCCCGCTGGTGACGCCCAGGGCTCTCTCCGTCAGTGTTTCAGTGCCAGCGACCCCCCGACGAGGGGCAGAGACCCAGAAACCAAAGCCCCCTTGGAGATGAGGGCCTCTCGTGGCTGGGGTCATCCCGGTAGACCAGCAGCACAGCCTGGGTCACCCGCAGGCATGGGAGAAGCCCCCGGGACCAACCAGCCCTGCTTACCCCTGCTGCTTCACCCCAGCGTGTACTGGGGGCCATCCTTGGAGAGGCCTCTCTCCCGCTCTGTGCCAGCCTCACTCAAAACCAGTGCCAGCCCAGGGCCCTGCCTCCTCTCCATCCGCCAGGCGGTTCTGCGGCCCAGTGTGCACACCTGTGTGGGGTGCCTGTTCCCTGTCCGTCCCTCGAGTCGAGCTTCCCGCTGAGGATTCCTTTCCAGCTGTCCAGTGGCCTCCGAGGGCTTCCCGGGCTGTGCGGGGACCCCAGGGAGCGCGGGAGCACCGGGGGGATGCGTGGGTGAACACGTTCCGTTTTAGCAATCATGTATTTATGTTCATGTAGTAAATACATCGGCAGCACAGCAAAGCCATAGGTGCTTGTAGTTTTTTCTCTCCCCATTAGGCCTTTTTTGGAACTGAATCGATTTAAGTAACGAAGTTACAGAACGCCCACTGCTCGCATGGGGAAGGGGCAAGCTGGGCGGGGCCTGGCTTCTTTGTTCCTTCCGTGTTCAGCCAGAGCTGCTGCCTAGTAGGTCAGCTGGTTCCTCCCTGAGCTCAGAATGTAGACCGCACTGAACTGGTTTGTGTGTGTTTTTTAAAGATTTTTTTGTTTGAAAACCAGAGTTACAGAGAGAGTCTTCCGTCTGCTGGTTCACTCCCCAGATGGCCACAACAGCTGGGGCTGAGCCAGGCCAAAGCTAGGAGCCTGGACCTCCATCCGTGTCTCCCAAGTGAGTGGCAGGGGCCCAAATACTTGGGCCATCTTCCGCTGCTTTCCCAGGCGCATTGTTAGGGAGCTGAATTGGAAGTGGAGCAGCCAGGACTCGAACCGGCTCCCACACGGGAGGCTGGCATCGCAGGCAGCAGCTTAACCCACTGCAGCACAATGTGGGCGCGTTTGTCTTGGGAGGACTGAAAAGTGGCTTCGATTTTTATTTGAATTTGAAAGACAGACACCCCCCCAAGTGCCTGCAGGGAGTGGGGCTGGGCCAGGCCGGAGCTGGGAGCTGTGAACTCACTCCAGGTCCCCCCGTGTGGGAGGCAGGGACCAACTGCTGGAGCCACACCTCTGCCTCCCAGGGTGCACGTCCACAGGAAATGGAATTTGGAAGCAGAGCTGGGACTGGAACCCAGGCCCTCTGGAAGGATGTGGCATCCCAAGCAACACCGAGACCCCTGTGCCAAGTGCCTGCCCCAGCCCCGGTGGTACCGCTTGTAAATGACCAGTCACACGCCACACAGCGTTCAGGCAAGCACGGGAGGCACCACGTGGCCTGTTTGCGGTGCCCTGTGAGGCTCACGCAGCAGTGCACCCTGCTCAGCGATGCTACGCATGTGCACCTCCCACCTTAAACCAGAGAGGGTGAGAAGGCCAGCCAGTGACCAGCATGTGGCCAGCACTTAGCGTAAAGCGCTGGGCAGCCGGGCACACATCGGGCCCCCTCTGCTCCGTGTTCCCTGCATGGCCCTGGGCCGGGTCGCTCGCAAAAACACCAAAGCCTTCACCCAGGTGGAGTTGCACCCCGAATCCCAGCATCCTGCCCTGGCTCACCTGGGATCGCACTTGGGCCAAGGGTACCTGGGAGCCAGCTGGGAGGTCCATTGTGGCACCCACTCCTGGGGGAAGGAAGAGTGGACACTGTTGGGGCAGGCCACATGGTGGCCAGGACCAGCATCCCGCGTGTGAACGCCTGCAGGAGCTGGGCGGGGCGTGGGGGACGCAGGCCACCTGCGCTTGGACTGGGCAGGCTCTGCGGCTCGTGCACAGTCGGCGTTTTCCTAGCACTTTGACAAAACATTTCTCGTCAGTTTCTCTCGGGATGTCCAGGGGAATGGCAGCTTCCAGGCTGGGGCGGGGCGGGGCGGGCGGCTCCCCACCGAGGCGGCCTCTGGAAGTGGCCCCCTGCCCCCTGCCTCTGCCAGCTGGGAAGCACACGGCAGGCCAGCAGCCCTGGGTAAAGGAGGTTTATTTGTATGCCGTTTCCCTGAATGTGGTTCCGGCTGTGAACTGCAGGGGGCGCCGCGCGGGCGTGGGGCGGGGCTCACTTCTTGCCCTTGCCCTTGCCCCTGCCCTTGCCCTTGGCCTTCTCCTTGTCCTTCCCTTTGGCCTTGCTGCGCTTCTTCTTCTTGGACCTGAGCATGGAGCGCACCAGGTAGCCCTTCCACACGGCCTGGATGAGCGTGGCCGCCCGCGCCATGCGCACCATCTCCTGCTCGGCCTCCATCCTCTTCTTGGAGTTGATCTCGCGCTCCGTGCGGATCTGTGCGAACTCCTCCACCAGCACGTCGTGCTTGCGCCGCAGCTCCTCCAGCTGGGCCTTCTCCTCCTTGTGGATGACCTCCAGGTCTTCATACTCCTCCTGGGCGAGGTTGGGGTGCAGTCTGCAGGGGCTCCATGCACCCCCCCGCCCTGCCCCGCGGCGCTCGGCTCAGCAGTGCGCAGCCGCGAAGCCGTCTTGCACCGCGGCCCCCCCAGCTCGGGTAGCAATCACTGAGACAGGCGGGATCCTGACTTGGGCTGCCTTGGCGCTAAACCCCAGCTCGGCCACATGTCTGGGGACGCCATCTCTTGCTTGTGGGAAACCTGGGGATCATTCCAAAGCCGGGGGCCCTTGCCAGGGTTAAGTGACCCGAAGGATGCCACGTGCAGGACACGGTGCCGGCACGCAGGAAATGGGAGCTGGGTCAGTGTCACAGATCGCCAGAGCAGCGGAACCAGCTACAGTTCCGTTCCGGAGTTCCTCGTGTGCAGCCGCGGCCTGCCCTGCTGTAACTCACACGTTTTCTCCCAGCGGCCCCTCCCTTCCTCCCTCCCAGCAGTGTTTACCACACATCTCCCACACGCGGCCCCGTGCAGGGGACACGGGTGGCTAGACTGCGTGCCTGCCCGCAGGGAGCCCAGTCTTGGCCGTGACCACCAACGTCAACCCAGAGCTGAGGGGAGGGCCGAGGGGGCCCCCGTCCGTAGGCTACCCCTCCTGAGCACTTCCTCCTGGCCGAATGCTGGTTGCAAACATGTGTGACCGTGGGGTCACTGAGTCCCCACCACGGCCCCAAGATAGCACGGCCGCTGAGGGCCAGGGGCAGAAACGGGCTCAGAAAGGTGGGGTTCCTTGAGTAAGGCCACACGGCTGGCACCAGACTAGGACCTGCCAACGACACTGGGGACTTTCTTTCCTTCATGCTGTCGCCGGCCACTGGCCCATCTCAGGAGATGGAGGTGCCGGGGTGCTGGGAGCTGCCAGGAATGGAGGAATATGGGACGTGGACACTAGAGGGAGCCAACACCACCAGGCAGTGGCTCACTGCGGCCGGCTCCCTCCTGTCTGAACTCCGGTCTCTCTGTTCCTGGCTGGACCAACCGGAGGGCCAGGCAGGGCCTGGAAGGACCTTGCTGCAGGCCTCTCTGGGGAGGCCCAGAACGGGGCCCACACCAGGGCCATCCTAGGACCTCACCCATCCCTGGAGGACCTGGGGAGGGGCTAGGAATGGCAAATACCTGCTTTTCACTCATTTCTGTGTCGTATTTCTGGATCCAGTTCTCGACTTCTGTCTCCACTTTATACTTTTTCTAAAAAAAAAAAAAATTCAAGTGATCACTGTTGAATGGAATGGCGTTACCCGTAACAGCACCAAGCACTCGTGAAGCAGCAGGCCCCGTGCTGGGGCTGCCCCTGCCTTGCCCTCGGCTTTGCAAAGGAGGTTTCTTTTCTCCCTTCCAAATGAGCAAACAGAGGCTCCCACATGCTAACTCACTTCTTTTTTTAAATTGATTTACTGAAATGCAGAATTACAAAGAGAGAGGGAGAGATAGAGAGGTCTTCCATCCACTGGTTCACTCCCCAAATGTCCACAACCGCTGAGGCTAGGCCAGGCCAAAGCCAGGAGTCAGGAACTCCATCCAGGTCTCCCACATGGGTGGCAGGGGCCCAAGCACTCAAGCCATCTGCTGCTGCTTTCCCCAGTGCAGTAGCAGGCAGCTGGATTGGAAGTGGAGCAGCCAGGACTTGAACCAGTTCCCATAGGAGATGCTGGCATTGCCGGCCATGTCTTAACCCACTATGCCACAAGGCCAGCCCCGCTAACTCACTTCTCAGATGACAGAGCTAATGGGTGGCAGAGCCTGGGTTTGAAGCCGGTAGTCTGGCTCCAGAATATTTAGGCAGAGGAGACAGCAGGTGGGAAAAGCTTGTGTTTAAAGACCAGAAATGGAGCTGAGTGGCTGGAATGGAGTGGCCAGCAGGGGAGTGGTCCCTGTGAGGTCGGAGCAAGGGCTGTGTGGCCGGCCGGGGGATGCCAGTGGAAGGTGGCTGTGGAGTCCTGGGTGAGGGGCAGGGGAGCCACTGCAGGGGTTCAGGTACTTGGGGGAGGCGTGGTCTAATCTGGTTTCTAAATGATTGCAGCATGAAGAAGGAAGGGGACTGACGCGCGCGTGAACCCCGAGAGCACGGTGCTTAGGGAGAGAAGCCAGTCACAGAAGGCCGCACAGTGCACGGTTCCAGACAGCATGAGTTCAGAGGGGCTGCCAGCAGGTGGTGGTCGCCAGGGTCTGGGGGAGGTGAGGGAGGAGGCGCTGCCTGATGGGTGTAGAGTTTCACCTGGAGGGGTTGGGTGCACCACACGACACAGCATCCTGAGAGCCACGGAATCGGTCACTTCCAAACGGCTAACCGGGTGCCAAGCGAGCGTCTCCCCCACCTAAACCAAATACCTCAGCCCCTAATCTGACAGAGCAGGAGTTTTCCACTTGGGCACCGTGAGTGGGCTGGCTTCAGAAGGCCTTGGGCCCCTGCACCCGTGTGGGAGACCCAGAGGAAGCTCCTGGCTCCTGGCTTCGGATCAGCACAGCCCCGGCTGCTGTGGCCATTTTGGGGTGAACTGGTGGATAGAAGACCTCTCTCTCTGTCTTTCCCTCTGTCTGTAACTCTACCCCTCAAGTAAACAAATTAAAAAAAAAAAGGCCTGTGACTCCCCAAAAACTGTCCCCAGAGTATATACGTGCAGCCACGTCTTCTCTCTAGGGCAGAGGCCAAAGGCTCCCATCAGATGCCTCTAGCTGTGACACTGATGAGACTGGGGACAAGTATTAGAAAGGGTATAGGGTGGCCTCTGAAGAAAGAGACAGAAGCTGATTGTGTGCTGGGCCTGCCTGGAGGGTTTTTTTTAAATAGATTTATTTATTTATTTGAAAGGCAGAGTTAGAGAGAGAGAGAGAGGGAGGCCTTCCATCTACTAGTTCACTCCCCAGACAGCTGCAATGGACAGGGCTGTGCCAATCCAAAGCCAGGAGCCGGGAGCTTCCTGCAGGTCTCCCACGCTGGTGCAGGGGCCCAAGCACTCGGGCTGTCCTCCACTGCTTCTCCTGGGCCACTAGCAGGGAGCTGGATCAGAAGTGGAGCAGCCGGGACACGAACCATGGCCTGAGTCTTGGCGCATGTGAAGACGGATGCAGATGAGGAAGTGGTATTTATGGGACACCTACTGTGTGCGGCTCCCCACCTACTTACCCTGTCAATGAATGCTCTCAGCAGCGGCTGCGAAGGGATTCATCCATGGGCGTGTGGAGAGTAGCTACGCCTCTGCTTGTCGCCCGCATCCCGCACCAGAGCGCCTGTGCGTGAGTCCTGCCTGTGCCGCCTGCTAATGCGCCCGGGGAAGCCGCAGGTGGTCCCCTGCCCCCCCCCCCCCGCTGTGGCAGTGACCCAGCACACGGGAGATCGCTCCCTCCCTGTCACTTCCTGCCACTCTGCCTTCGAATACATTAAGAAAGAAGGAAACCTTCCAGGAAGACTGATTCTGTCACTGTCATTTCGAGCTGTGAACATGGAGGCCAGCAGGGAGCTGCCTCGTTTACCGGAAGGTCACGGCTGCTCCACTGCCGTCACAGGGCCTCTGATGGGTGGGCGCAGGGGTCACAGGGCCTCTGACGGGTGGGCGCCACCCTTCCTGCACGTTCCATGAAGCTGAGGACCACCCCCCGCCCCATCTGCATGCGCAGAGCCAGGGTGGGACCAGGCTGCCTGCGCCCAGCCCCCCCCCCGGCCTGCGCCCAGCCCCCCCCGGCCTGCCCCCTGCCCTCCCCCTGGCCTGCATGCTGCCCTTCCCCGGCCTGTGTGCTGGCCTCGCTGGCCCCCTCCTCCCCAGCCGCCCCCCCCCCCCCCCCCCCCCGCTCCCCAGGGCACCTTCCTCAGCGCCTGCTCCGCCTCGCGGTTCTCCATGACCAGGTTGTTGAACTGCGTGCGCAGCAGCAGGATGTCCTGCTGGATCTTGGCCAGCCTGGCCTGCGAGGCCCGCGCGTCCGCCTTCTGCTGCTTCTCCGCTTCCTGCTTGGTGCGCGCCAGGTTGTTCTCCGAGAACTTGAGCACCTGGTGCAGGTGGTTTTTCAGTTCTTGGATCACAAAGTTCTCCTTCTCCACCTGGGCAGGGAGAAGCAGGGCTGTGTCCGTCCTGCAGCGTCGCCCGGAGCACCGGAGCACCTGCCTGATGACCTCACCAAGTCCCACCCCAACCCTGCAGCAGCGGACGGGACCAGCCCGAGCGCTGATGGGGCCATGCCACTGAGGCCATGCCACTGGGCTGGGGGTGAAGCCACACGTGTCTGACCCGGAGCCCAAGTTCCTGGCCAGCCTTCTAGTTCCTTGCACGCGGGAACCACGTGGGTCTGCCAGAGGGAGGCTGCAGGAAAGCTCTGGGACAGCCGTGGTCCTCCTGCCCAGGACACTGCAGGGAGGGGCCCTGCTGCAGACACGCGGCACGTGGCACAGTGCAGGAAGGTGTGAGAGAAATGCACGCTGCCGGGATCGCCACTGGGTTGTCCCTTAGGGACCAGGCCCTGGCCTGTGCCCCGTCCTGTGTGGATTATAAAGCAGGAACAGGAGCACAGGCTGGGGCTGGGTTATAATGTGCTCCAAGGGCTGGCGCTGTGGCTTAGCAGGTGCTGCATCCCATATGGCTGCCGGTTCGAGTCCTGGCTGCTCCACTTCCGATCCAGCTCTCTGCTGTGGCCTGGGAAAGCAGTAGAAGATGGCCCAAGTGCTTGGGCCCCTGCACCCATGTGGGAGACCTGGAAGAAGCTCCTGGCTCCTGCCTTTGGACCATCCCAGCTCCAGCCGTTGCAGCCATTTGGGGAGTAAACCAGTGGATGGAATCTCTCTCTCTCTCTCTCTCTCTCTGTCTCTCTAACTCTGCCTTTCAAATAAAATAAATAAATCTTTTTTTAAAAAATTTGTGCTCCAAAGCCTTCTCAGGAACTCTGGTCTCCCTCTGACCCCAGTGGCACTGGGTTCCTGTCCTGCCGGCAGCCTTGGGCTGGGCCAGCTCACGGCAGGGCCCACGGGGTCACAGGATGGGAGCTCCCTGGGCACACACGACGGGCAGGGGAGGGGCCTATCTCGTAGGGTTGGGGTCTTCCAGCAGGCAACCGTATTGTTAGCAGGAGAGCGCCTCTTGCAGAGCCCCCGCCATGCACCTGACCGTGGTCACCTGTGTTTACACTGAGACATGTCCATCTGGGAAAAGTGGAGTGTGACCCTGGGTCAGTGCCACTTGGAGGCCCATGCTGTTCCACCACCAAATGGGACCAGCAAAGCCACCAGCAGCCCTTTCCCTGCCCCTAGATGGCAACCCCTCCGACCAGGTCCAGAGGCTGGCCTCGCTCTGCTCTGCAAACACGCCACAGCCCTCTTTGGTGCCAGGCTTACTGGGGACACAGTGGCAGGAACACGGAGACAAGGTCCCTGTCTGTCTGTCAGGGAGCCAAACCTAGTCGAGTAATCGCACAAGTGTGATCAGCGGATCCTGACGAATGCCTTAAAGCAGAGTCCGTGAGCGGTGCCTGACCTGCTGCACACCGAGGCAGCTTTGGCGCTCTCCTCTCATGGTGGATGCAATGGAAGCGCCTGTGGCAGTGCTGCCTGGATCTGCCCTCCCTGGGGAGGCCGTGGACCAGAACCCTTTGCTGGGAATGTGAGGTCCCTGCCTCTCTACTGGCAGTGCACTGAGAGCTTTGTGCGGAAATACTGGATGCAACTTCCGGGGGCAGGACCCAGCCCTCTCCTCCTCTTTCCCCTCCCCCTGGCTCAGCCAGCAAGGATACTACAGGGAGCGGGAGAGCAGCCATCTCAGCCCACAGCATGGAGTCTCACACGGTGTGTCGGGGAGCAGAGAAGCCAGGCATGGAAGCAGCCCAGAGCCCCAGCAAATCCGCAGAGCAGAGCAGTCACTAGAGAGAAAGCTACGCCCCTTTGGACTGGGCAGTCCCTGTTTCGGGCACCCCTGTGACAGCAGCCCAATCCTTCCTCACTGCCACCTCGCTGGGGTTCTATAAAGACAGAGAGAACACGTAGGGATGGCGTGATAGTGTGTGACCGCAAATGGTGGTGATTTTGGGGCTTGGGGCCATGCCTTCGTGTGTCTTCTTAAAAATTCTTCTATGGCTTCACCTTGCTCTCAGGACCCAGACTAACTCCTTGGTTCAGCCTCGGGAGCCCTGAGGATCTGTCTCCCTCTTGCCAGCCACCTCCATTCCTGCCTTCCGCTCCCCGGCCCTCGAGGTTTGCGATCCAGCCACGCTGTTCCCTTCTCGGGCACACAGGCTCCCTAGAACCTGGAACAGGGGCCAGGGCCAGCCCCAGGCAGCCTCTACATGTGAGCATTGCTCGTGGCTGCTTTCTTGCCATCACAGCAGGGCAGAGCTGAGTGGCTGTGACCGACGCTGTGTGAAGCCTGCCGCCCCTGGCCTGGGAGCTCTGCCCCACCTCACTTACCTGGCCCTCTCCTCTCCTTCTTGTCCTGATTTCCATGTTCCCCACCCTTGTTGTCTCTGTTCAGTTCTCTCGTGACACTCCCTCATAGCACCCTGTACTTACCCTTTACTGTACTTCTCAAAACTGTAATTAAATGAGTCCTTTCAGTACCTGTCTTCTCGGCTGTGAACTCCACAAGGCTGCAACTCTATGGGCTTAATTAAAAGACACGCCACGAGTATGTGCCCAAAACAATCTTTGTGGAGTAAACGAATGGGAAAAAGCCGTTTAAATCACGGAGGGAAAACCCAGCTGCAGAAAGATTGGGGCCACCGGGCGTGGCTCCCTCTGTGCCACGCCCGGTTCTGGGGACAATACCTCTGCCTTCCTCCTCTTCATCCCCACTGCCAGCTCGTTTTCTAGAATATCGATCATCTCCTGGTTCCTCCTGTTTCGCCGGCTGACGTCCTGTATGAACTGGGCTTTCTCCCTGGCTTCCATGGGGCTAGTGAGCAACTTCTCAAACAGGAAGCCGCGCAGTTCGATGAGGCTGTCGATGAAGCTCTGGGCCTCTGCACTTCTGCCCTGCGTCTGCATCTGCAGGAAGCTGGAGGCCTGGGGGCTGCTGAGCAGCAGCCTCAGGCTGTCCTTGGTTGAGTCTCGGACCTGCTGCATCAGCGGCAGGAGGCTGGCCTTCTGCAGCCTCAGGGAGAAGCGGCGGTCCCGGAGCCACCCCTCCTCCTCGGTCTCTTCCTCCTCCTGCAGCTGCCTCTCCCGCTCCTGCAGGCGATGGGTGGTCTCCAGCAAGAGCTCGCAGAGGTCCTCATGCTGTCGTATTGCTGTCATGATGCCCTCGCCCAGCATCCCCTCCATGGCCTCCGGGTTGGACGCCACGTACGACAGCAGGGTCACCAGCTCCACCTTGTAGATGGTCTCATCCAGGACGGACATGATCCTCTTGGCCTCGATGGTCGTGAGTTTGGACTTGGAGGGGACCAGGGGTTTGGGTGGGTTGGCTGGCTTTGGGGCTGGCTGTGACCTTAGTGGTATTCTGTTGATGTCAGGGCCATGGTAGAGAGGCTCCACGGTGAGGACCTCTGAAGCCATTTCTGCGAGTGGCCGTCTTTGTCCTCAGCGATGGAGACTTTGCAGGCTCCTGCTGTCCCAGGCGACCCTGCAAAGGAGGGAGTGGGTGTCACAGCTGCACTGACATCTGTGGCCAGGGTGGCTGCTGCAGCCACAGCTGCTGGCAGTGGGAGCTCTTCTTGGTGCTCTGCCCCTGGTGCACAGAGCCTTGGACCACAACCAGTTTCCAGCTCTGTGACAGTGTCAGGAGGGCCACTCTAAGGATTTCGATATACCGTTCACTCTGGTCGCAAGAGAGTTGAGAAGTGGAGCTGTGAGGACGAGTGGTGAGGCTGGTGGCCAGAGTCACCCCAGGCAAGGTCAAACCATCAACACCCAGGGGAGTTAGAACCACTGCTGGAAACGCAGCCCAAAGCAAGGGGCGGAGAAGAAACTGGTTTCTCCCTTCCTTCCACCCTCCAGACTAACACCCGTGCCTGTTGGCTAGTGGGAGACCAACAACAGGCCAGGGCAGCCTGCAGGGGTCAGTAGCCCAAGACACAGAGCAGGCCCCAGACCAGCACAGGTCACTCTTAAAAACCAGGGAGGTGGGGGTGAACAATGACTTCAAAACGCAGTTGTAAAAAAAAGTGGCTTCGTGAATGTAGTGTCATTTCCTGGGTGTGCCCACCCCCAGGAAGATTTTGAAGAATCAGGAGGACGTGGTGCGTGGAAGACGTGCTTGACTTCAGGCGACTGGAAGAGACCTTGGAAGACAAGAGAACATTAGTAGAAAGTCTGTAGTTGACAGAACGGTGCCAATGTTAATTTCAGCTCTGACAATTCGTGGTTATTTACATTGTTAACATTAGTGGGAGCTGAATGAAAGTCATACAGGAATTCTCTATGCTTTCTTTGCAACTTTTCTAGAAACTTACATTTCTTACAAAACAAAACCTGTTTCAGGGTGGGCACTTGCCATTAAGACGCTGGCTGGGACGTGTGCACGCCATTTGGGAGCGTCTGGGTTTGATTTCCAGCTCAGTTTTTTTTTTTTTTTTTTTTTTTATTTTTTATTTTTTGACAGGCAGAGTGGACAGTGAGAGAGAGAGAGACAGAGACAGAGAAAGGTCTTCCTTTGCCGTTGGTTCACCCTCCAATGGCCGCCGCAGCTGGCGTGCTGCGGCTGGCGCACCGTGCTGATCTGAAGCCAGGAGCCAGGTGCTTCTCCTGGTCTCCCATGGGGTGCAGGGCCCAAGCACTTGGGCCATCCTCCACTGCATTCCCAGGCCACAGCAGAGAGCTGGCCTGGAAGAGGGGCAACCGGGACAGAATCTGGCACCCCGACCGGGACTAGAACCCGGTGTGCCGGCGCTGCAGGCGGAGGATTAGCCTATTGAGCCACAGCACCAGCCAAGCTCAGTTTCTAATTTCCACTTCCTGCTAATGCAGACCCGGAGAGGCAGCAGATGACAGCCCAAGGACTTGTGTTCCTGCCACCCATGTGGGAGACCCAGATGGAGTCCAGGCTCTCCTGGTTTTGGCCTGGCTGTTGTGGGCATGTGGGGAGTGAACCAGCAGATGGAAGGCCGATCCCTCTCTCTCTCTTTCTCTCCATCTCCATCTCCATCTCTCCACCCGACAGCTAGGACTCCCTTGGCTGTGGTCCTGAGGCCCACCTGGCAGCTTTGCCTTTACCGTCTACTTAGCCAGCATCAGTTTCCATTACTTGCAACCAAGGAACCCGAGCTGACAATGCATCACAGCC
The DNA here is from genome assembly GCF_964237555.1 of Oryctolagus cuniculus. Taxonomy (NCBI): domain Eukaryota; kingdom Metazoa; phylum Chordata; class Mammalia; order Lagomorpha; family Leporidae; genus Oryctolagus; species Oryctolagus cuniculus. The sequence continues at coordinate 10,266,716 of NC_091452.1, forward strand.
ATCTGACAACCCACGAGCAGAGGGCCTCCGGGGAGAGGCGGTGATGGAGACACCAAGGCCCCGGGAGAAAGCAGGGAGAGCTGAAGCTGGGGAAGCTACATTCACCAAACGAGAGTAAGAGAGGGAGCCCAAAGCACGGGAAACGACGGAAAACAAACCGGACAGGCTGGCCAGGTCAGCCGCGAAGGGTGCCCAGTCCCTGATGGGGCAAATGGACCCCAACTCGGAAGCCTCGTGGGCAGCTGAGACTGAGGATGGAGGCCATCATTTCACACCTCCCTGCCCGCTCCCCAGTCAGGCTCCTGACTTCCTCCAAGGTCTTCGCTGAAAATAGTTCCAGGGCCAGCTGCGGAGCCGCCTTGGCCCCTCTGAGGATGAAAGATCCTTGCCCCCTGGCCGTGCAAGGATGTGAACAAAGTATTTAATGAACGCCCCTCTCCCCGGCGTCCCCCAGAGCTCGCAGGCATAAATCAAAATGCCCGAATACTGCAGAGGCTGCGGCTGGAAATGCAACGCCGTAGGAAATACTTCCAATTTGCTTTCAGCCAAATTACCTCTTTTGCTTTAAAGGGCAAACTTGTTTTCTTAGATTATGACGACGCCCGTCAGCTCTTGACAGCTCATTTGGGTGAACAAGAAAAAGCCGGTGGAACGAGGGTGGGGAGGGGGGAATATGCCTGACTCTGACGGCCAAAATCACGGGAGAATCTCCTCCTCGAATTCTAATATGATCACTTCATGTCCCTTTTAATGCCACCAGCCTTAATATTTAAATCATTTCCAACTTAAGCCTCTCCTTTTACAATTCCTGCCCTGAGAGTGAAGTGGGATTGTTAATGGATGGGGAACTTTAATTAGATCTTCCCCTTATTTGTCATTAATTTTGCTGATGAACTTTATAAATGGAAATATATCTTTATCATGCAAATTACACCTTGTCTTCATTCAAATAGGCTTGCTCGATATTTTATTACTTTCCACTCTCAGAACATTTTAAAAAAAGGTTTGAGCTAAATTATATGTATTTTTTCCCTTGGAGAGAAAAAGAAGAAAATCCAACACAAAGACTGTACAAATTCAACCCTGGGTGCGGGGAAGTCAGATAAACAAGTGTGGGGTATGGATCTCATTTTAAAGAATGCCATTGAGATTCTTTGTATTAAGCGTTTGAGAGACAGAGAAAGAGCTCCCCGTCACTGGTTCTCTCCCCAAATGCCAATGTCAGCCCAGTCTGGGCCGGGCTGAAGCCAGGAAGGAGCCAGGAACTCAGTCTAGGTCCTCCACGTGGGCGGTGGGAGCCCGGTTACTTGAGCCATCACTGCTGCCTTCCCGGATCTGTGTTAGCAGGAAACTGGAGTCAGGGGCGAGAGCTGGGAACCGAACCCATTCCCAGCCAGTGCCATCTCAGGCTTAGCTGAGTCCTGGGGAGGTGTGTTCTCAGTGCTTCCCAGGGATGCATCCCTTTACCCTCACAGCCCCAAGGGAAGGTGCTGTTATTACCTCCAGTTTGCAGAAGAGGAGAGGCAGGAAGGGGGGGCAGGGGGAGAGGGAGAGGGAGAGAGAGAGAGATCAGATAATTCTAGTTTACAGCCAATAAACGACAGCTCTGGGATCCCAGCCCCAGCAGTCTCAGGAGCTGCACCCAGAACACTCACTCTACCCAGTCTCAGTTTGAAGACTGACTTTCATGGTGAACATAAAATGAATTTTTGTTTGTCTGGTTTCAATAAATCCCATCAAGTAGAGACCTGGGGAAGAGACTTGTTCAAGACTCAGTGCCTATAGCATTCAATCTACTTGACAACTACAAAGGTGACTATGAGTTCACGCCTGTTATAGGTGTATGCGCACATTCGCGAGTGCATACGTAGATGCGTAGCAACGAGGACTATGTGTCCTCGTATGGATGTCACAGCTGCGTATGCTATATACACACCCCCACCTGTGCATATGCATACAGCAGGGCCTCTGGCAATGCTGGGCGGGAACCAGGAGCTCGGGAATATTGCTGGCACCATGATGGGGCCAGGCTTGCCGCCAGCCTTGGTGGCTCGGAGCGGTGGAGGCTCAGGGGCAGGAGAAAGCCTGCCAGAATCTGCGGAGGCTCTAAGGTAGTGCAGCAACTGGGCACCGCCCTGGTTTAACGCTGGTGGGAAGACGGGACAAGGAGACCTTTAAAAATAATACCAACGGATCAGAAAGCTCTTAGAGGAAATTGCAGGGGTAATTCTTCATGATCTCGAGCATGGAAATGGGATTCTTAGATATGACTCCAAAAGTATGAGCAATAAAAGAAAAAAATAAGCTGGACTTCGAAATTGAAAACTTTTCTGCATTAGAGGACATTATTGAGAAAGCAAAACGATGGGGCCAGCACTGGTGCAGTGGGTTAAGCCATCACATGGCACACAGGCATCCCATGTTAGAGCACTGGTTCAAGTCCCAGCTACTCTGCTTCTGATCCAGCTTCCTGCTAATGCTCCTGGGAAGGCAGCAGAAGACGGCTCAAGTATTTGGACCCCCATCACCTATGTGGGAGATTAGGATTGTGTTCCTGGATCTTGGCTTGTTCCTGGTTCCTGGCTTGAGCCTGGCCCACACCTGCAGCCATTTGTGGAGCCAACCAAAGGGTAAGAGATCTCTCTCGCTTATGCACGCGTGCGCATGTGCTCTCTTCTCTCTCTCTCTCTCTGCATCACTTAACTTTTCAAATAAAATACATAAATAAAACCTTAAAAAAGCACAGAGAACCTATGGAATAGCAGAAAATATTTGTACATCAAGTATTTTTTTTCCTCTCAAATATATGATAAGGTCATGATACCCAAGATATGTAAAGAACTCCTAAAATTAAACAACAAAGACAAACAACTCAATTAAAGAGCAAACAAAAAAACGTGAATAGACATAGATCTAAAGAAT